>NW_024879219.1:450164-555322 GCF_018340385.1 Cyprinus carpio | reverse complement strand
GCTCCCTCCTTGCTGATTTCTGCAAGGCCCCCACCCCACCTGGAACATGGTTTCTCGAGGCTCACTCTAGGAAACTCAAATGCCCTTCCAGTTTGTGTGTGGGCTGTGATGAACTGAGCAGTAAAAATTAAATCAGTAAATTACTTGTACTTGCAGTATGCGATTGAAGCATCCTTTGTAAAATCTTCTAATAGAATGTTGTGCATCAAGTAAAAATCTCTCTCTGAATAATGCCTTATATATTCCCACTGTCATTTGTGTCTCATACACTGTCATGCCTTGACTTTACTGTAAGAGCAGGAGAAAAAAGACAGAATTTCAGAGACATTCTCATTATGACCTACAGAGGAAAAAGTGAAAGAAAGAGAGAGGAGTGAAACAGATATGATTTGGATTTTCATAGATTGCTGTTCAATTTTAGCGATATTAACACAAACAGATAGAAAACAGTTATTATTCTCTACTGAAGAAGAGAGACTAGATGGATATAGATACCTGCATTAAGGTTTTTGGTTTGGCCTTATCTGGAGCTCAATCCAGAAAGATCCTGTCTCATAGTTCCTCTCTCTCTCGTCTTCATCCTGACAGACTGAACAAGTGCTGTGAGAGACTGTAACATTCCCTGGCAACCTGATGGTAGGAGAGACTTTGACTTATTTACTTGTCAGACCCTGATGAGCGAATAAATGTATCAAGTAAGTGGGACAGAACAATTGTTTAATGTAAGAAACAAACCACAGTGGTTCCTGTTCCCAAGTCTCTAAAATGAACAAAAAATAATAATAGTATATACACACAGACAACAAACATATTGATGTCTGTATACATGAATATTTAAACACTTAAGTTTTATGATTATGTCTGACACATATCTGATGATGTCATTTTGACTTTGTTATCATCAAGAGAATGACATGAATGCAAATTTTCCAATTCTACCATCATTCATGAACCACAGAGAAACTGAAACACAAAAAAAAAAAAACAAACAAAACACTGTACAGTACATTGCCTCTAATAAGCATATCAGCATATCTGAATAACCTGAATGCAAATGCAGAGTGTCTACAGCATTGTTGTATTACATTACATTAAAAAGAGCAAATGCCTTAGGCATCTATTCTGATAGTGGACAGAGGATATACAGATACATTCTCTTTGATTTTTCCTCTGATGATATAGTTTTGAGGATATTTCTTTGTTAAAAAGACTTCTTTGTGAGGCTTCAAAAACTTTGCAAGTCATTTTTGGATTCAGTGATTCAGAGCATGCATCAAACTGCCAAAGTCACATTTCAGGCTTTGTTATAATATATATCGATACACTATTTACAACTTGTGAATCCAACTTTTCCAGGTATAATATAATAACTAACCAAGTCCTGCTTACAAAATATATGTGTGCAATGTTACCTAGGTACATAGTGCCTGTCCTTATAAGTGCTTACAAATATTCCTCTTTCTTGTTTTGATCCTGACAGATTGTTTGGTTGCTGTGAGACTCAAAGGGGTAATATTTACTCAGGTCTGATGGGAGGAGAAACAGTAGCCTGTCAGACTAGATAGGCTGGCCAGTGGCCAGAAGTACAGTGTGTTTTTCTAATTTTGTTTCAAATTGCCAGAAAATCATTCTGACCTGTGGAGAAACTAAATGAGAAATAAAGTAAAAGTATCAGCGTGTAAGTGATGTAAATGTACAGTTTTTATTAAATGTTTAAAACTTTTTTATAGATTATATGAAGATTAAGATAATGTTTCATTGTATTTTATTTCATTTTTATTTATTTCCATTTCCAACATCAATCACCCATAATGGTGACTGAGTCAAATGAAACTATTCTTTTCAATTAAACATTCTCATTAAGAACTTTTTAGCCCAGACATATGATTATTTTACAATAGAATTATTGTGTCTCCTCTCTTTTTTTTTCTGTTGTTGTTTGTTGTTTCCTGTTTCCAGTGATTTTTTACATTTTAGCTTAGGATTATTAAGGCTGGAGATGACTTCGATATATGTATCAAGAATAAGGGCAAACTCTGTCCTGGAGGAGACACTATCATGCAGAGTTTAGCTCCAGCCCTGACAAAGCTCACCTGCCTGTAGCCTTCAGTAATTCTAAAGACCTTGATTAGCTTTTTTTCATGTGTGTTTTAGTGGGGTTAATTTAAAAAGGAATGCAGGCAGTGGTTCGTCACAACAGCAAATTTAGTTTCATTCACATACTATTTTGAAGCATCCAGTGATCTCTGCACTGGCATCAGGTGAAACTGGAGTGTTTATGCACTTGATAGAGGTAAAATCTAACATGGGCTACATATGCAAACAGTCCATTAGAAATGTGTGTACGCAGCAAAAAAAAAAAAAAAATCATACAAATCTATTACAGCATATTGTACAAGACTTAAATGTTGTAATTGTTATTAAGACATATTGCTTTGTTGCAATGCCTTGAGTAAGTGCAGGAGAAGTGAGCCTTTAATAACAGAAAACATTTATTTTTTGCTTAAACAATCATAGAATACAGAGAACAAACCATTTATCCATTCTTGGAAATGTGTTAAGTTTAAGATGCTTAATAGCATAAGTAAGGTTTTTTTTTTTTTTTCTTCCAAACTGAAACCGATCACACAGCATATCTATTCCACTAATGTCACAACTAGGCAGCAAATTTAAAAGTGTAACACAAAAGAGGAATTATGACTAGTGGAAGAAGTTGCACAAAATTGCAACAGCTTTGTAGAAGAGATAATAGTAACCTTGAGACTTTAGTTTAAGGCATTAAGATGCACTTTACAATTCCTAGTCTGACTTCAAAAACTTATCTCAACTGTTATTCAAAAATGAACTTTTAAGAAGCTGTGTCCATTTGACATCTGTAAGAACGATGTTTTGCCTTGTTGAGATACTGACTTG
Source organism: Cyprinus carpio (assembly GCF_018340385.1). Classification (NCBI taxonomy): domain Eukaryota; kingdom Metazoa; phylum Chordata; class Actinopteri; order Cypriniformes; family Cyprinidae; genus Cyprinus; species Cyprinus carpio. Next base: position 552,409 of record NW_024879219.1, on the reverse strand, counting down.
ATCAAAATGGGTTTTTTAAGAAGAAAAAATGATGGCGTTAAAGATGTCAATGAAGATGTTTATTGCTGCATAGCAGTGACAAGAAATCTGAAGTTGCAGGTTCCAGCAGAGTGGAATGAACCCAGAACATCCTAAGTTAAGCATTTTATACATTTTCAGTTTACTGCCCTTCATGTAAATGGGGTGCTCCTGGTAACAGCAGTAGTCTGTATGTTAATTAAGTTACACCCCTTTATCTGAAGTTGTTCTCAGTGTCCCACACCTATTCCATTCTACAATTGGTCACCATTTGCTCAGGATGTGATCATCCCAAATGAGGTCTACAAACAACATAACTGTTGACTTTTTTTCCTTCTCTACAATAATTAAGCCATTTTGGGTAATGAGCATAATCAAACATCTATTGTTGAGTGGAAGCTGGGTTGAGGCAGATTATAATTTCTTATAGGTTTATGAATGTTTTAACACCACAGACATTAAGATTTCATCTTAACAATTTATTGGGTCTATTGGGTTTAGTGGGGAACATAAAGCTCATCCTCATCCTGTAAAGGTGTGAGAGTGAATGTTGCTTTAAGACACATCTTTGTAGTTTTCCAAGCCCTGCATTTTAGTTTGAATGTGGGAGAAGCAAGTGCATACTGTGCCTGCATTTTATTTAGTGCTACAAAATATAGATTCTTCAATTAACAGTAACCTGTGGTTTACAGAATTTAAGTTATTTTGTCTTAATTTCTGTTTTCCTGTATATAGTTTGTTTTCATTAGTTCCCTGCCCTTTGTTGTAGTTCCCGGCTATATGATAGTTTTTCATGGTTATTGTTTTAACTGTCACACCATGAGTTTGTCTTTAGTTCCATATTTTGCCCTGTTTCTTGTTTTTGAAATTGGAAGGGAATAAGTGCTATGAATTGTTATTTTTTAAAAATATCAAATGCAGACAGTTTTGGCTGAAATACCAGGAAGAGTATGGGGGATGACCATTATTTTAAGAATAAGTTTTAAATCAATGTGTAATAGGCCTACAGGAAAAGATTAAACATAAACCTTTAAAACTTCAATAAAATAAACTCGAAAAGATGGCTCAAAATAACCGAAAATTGGAAAACTAAATGCAGTTCAGTAACCAAACTGGGAAGTAATTTTTACATTTAAATTTAAAGTGTGAGATGTAAATGACAACAAAGTGATGAAAACCAGATCCCAGTGTTTAGTGGACTTCTACTACTTTGTGGGTAAGGCAAAATTTCATCAAGGCTGGTTTTTAATGAAGAGAGACAGACGGAGAGAGAAGTGTGCCAAGCTCAAGTGTCTGTGGTAAAATGGAAACAACACATAATAAAGTCAGCACAGCTTAATTTCCATTGCTTTTTATACATCATTCCTGGCAGTTGTGTGATCCAGTATTACAAATATTGATTTTTGTGTTTTGTTTAATTTGGATATTGATTGGGAAAATATATTTTTTTTAATTATGTATGTATTGGGTCAGTATTCCTTTGTTCAGCCTACAGCCTTTGTATTGTCAGACCAATATTAAACTTTATGTTTAGATTCACAGCCACACCCTGGACTATTTGGACAGTGTGCTGTGACTGTGTGACTTATCAAACGCGGTTGGAGAGGTGGACAACAGTCCCTCCAGTCCATTCCCATCATAATGCCCTCATTGATCTGGTACAAGCCCATGCATACCACTGACCCAGAACCTGAGCCCACTGCAAAACCAGAGCCAGAGCTGATTCCTGCCATGGGCCCTGAGCAAATGCTTGCTGTCATGTCCATTCCAGAGCAGAAGCTGTCTGACCATGTCTGTGTCAGGTTGTACTTTTATAACTGTGGAAATCTTGGTGGAACTGGATGAGGAAGCAATAATCATGACTAAATCAGTTCATCTGAATCAATCAGAGAGTCCCAGTGTTCACCAGCCTGGAAATTCTGGATGTCTTGGTTTTCTTCTGTGCCCAGTCCCTTCCTCCTCTGCTGATCCTGCTCAGTCTCAGTTCTCCACTATCAACTGCAAGTCTCGTTTGCTGATGCTCCCACTACCTCTCACTCCCACCTCCTGTTCCTGTTCCCACGCCTGTTCCATGTCGGCCCCGGCAAAAATTACCAAACTTGAATTGTATGTCTGACTTGTGTGACCCCATTAAGTCTTTTGGTTTAACCTGCACTGCCCAGTCCTCCAGCCCTGCCTGCACTGCCTCTCTTCAGTCCTTCAGCTAATGTTGATCTGCCTCAGTCTGAGTTTGCACCAGCCCAGCCCAGGATGGTCGACCCAATAGCTCCACCTAGGACCCTCAGTGCACATCACTCTCCTCCTAGGTCTGTCAAGCAGTCAGTTCGACTTGGTGAGTCATCTACCTGGGTACAGAAGCCAAGTATCCCCTAAGACTCCCTTCTTCCCTCGTCTTCTGCTGTAGGCCTGCTCCCTGGTCCTGGAGGCGCTGGCCAAGCCGGAGCTAAAGAGTGACAAGCACTTGAGCTCCAATTGCCAACAAAATACAGACATTTAATGCCGTTTCATCCTTCGCCTCATCCTTCATTATCAAACAATGTGCAAATACAGCGTCAAACTGGGCCTTGTTTATAAAACTTTGAATCACTGATGATTAAACGTTTTGAGCAGTGTAGAGTAGCGCTTGTTGTTTGTCGTTTCTCTGATCACGAATGCAGACATGGTTTTTATGTTTACGCGCTGCGATATGCAAGTAGTAAGCGTGGTTTGTGCGTAAGGGTAGTATAAGTCTTTATAATCAGTAATGATGTCCCCACTGGATGCTACAAATGCCTTGTTTGTAATGGGTTTTATTGGTTTTGTCTCGCCCAGCCATGAGACGGCATTACAGTATGGTAAGGGGCATAACATTTCCATCACAGGCTTGAAGCATTCAGCCAATCACAATACCTCGCTTTTCAGAACGATGAGCTTTTTCAAAATCGACATGTTTCAGAAGGTGGGGCATAGAGGAGCAACAATAATGTACAGTATGTGGAAAATAATGTGTTTTTTTGAACCTTAAACCACATAAACACATTTCAGTCACACCAAATACACAAAATAATGTTCTTTTTAACGTCATGATGACCCCTTTTAAAAGGGATCATCATATCTTGATTATGACTTCCTGCCTAGATTGCTAGGACTTTCCTCACAAGTCCACACAAAGGATCCAGCAGAATCAGAAAAATCAGGATCAAGAGAAGAAAGAGGAGGTCGACCATCTAAAAGACAGAGTCTGATTACACAACAAGCTCTAATGCATGTTTGAACATTAGAGAAGTGGGAAGGGGCTGCAGTTTTATTGGTCTTGTTTTGGGTTCTTGGTATTTTTTATACATTTTATGTAGTTTAGACTGAATGATACTGTTACTGTTACAGTGAATCTACAGTACAACTTACATTGTTCTCATGCTATATTTCTTTAATATAAATGTCATTTGTTTAGGTTCAGGTTTATCCAGTAGAGGGTGCCACACAACAGAGAGTCAAATATGCAAACAACTCAGAAAATGACTGTTTCTATATTAGAGCAGGTACCATAAATGTTTTCAGTTTTCAGCATAAACATCACTATATTTTGTTGTTTATGCTTAAGAACAATTTGATTGGCTAATTACTTAATTCAAGTAGTATGCTCTCTGAAAACAAGGCTTAGCATCTTTAACAATTTTGTTTCTCAAGTGAATTTATCTTGTTTTTAGGATATTTAGACACTTTTACTTAAAAAAAAAAAAAAAAAAAAAAAAGCATACTGTATGTTTGACATACAAGGGCAAAGATCACATTTGGGACTTGCACAGAATAATATTTCTTTAAAAAGTAAACGTGATTTTGCCAAGTAGGATGTGATTCCTGGAAAACATCCATGTTGGATAAACATTAGTTGTCCCTACAACAGATTTCAAGATTAGCTTTCAGGGTAATGTTAGTGTTAGGTTAAGGCACCCACTGGCAGATGAGACACGAACACTTTTTTATGTTTTACATTTCATATATTTATATAACATACATTCCACATTAAAAATACATACATACATACATACATACAAATATATATATATATATATATAGCAGAGTATATAGAGTATATATATATATATATATATATATATATATATATATATTTATATAAAAAAAACATACCTAACACAGAAAAGCTGCCTCTTTTTCCGCATTGTGTAGATGACCAGGGCGCTGATTTCTTCCGAGGGTAAACATATATTTTATATATATTTTTATTGGGCACCAAATGATCAGTGAGAGCAGAACAAATGTGTCATAAGCAAAATGGTAAAATACATAGGCTATGAGCATGCTCACAGATGAAAACAGAGAACAAAACCGCATTGGATGAAGTGGATTAGAGCCCTGCACGGGCCTTAAATATAGGCCCTATCCAGTCATTTCCCCCCTTTTTCCCCCTTTTACCTAGTTTTATTTGTGTGCACTCACAATATCAACAAAACATTGTGCTTTTAAAATAAAGAAAACAAACACAGTCTCTGTCTTGAACAGGAGCGCTTCACAAGGATGAACCTTAACTTAGCAAATTGCCTCACAGACATAATAATATATATATAGAGAGAGAGAGAGAGAGAGAGGGGGGGGGTTGGAGTTTTTAATTTATAATTTAAATAAGTCAGATTGAAAATAGAAACTCTTTCATTATGTAATCTGTGCATTTCTCTCTAAAGGCACATCCAATGAGGAGATGCAAGTAATTTTTTAATCACCATAATTGATGGATGTCTAAAATATAAAAATAAGGAAAAGCCCGATTATGATTTGCATTTTATTTTATAATTCTGTAGCCCACAATTAAAAAATAAAACACAAATTATATAATGTAATGTAATGCATGTAAAACTTTGTCCTATAATTGTATAGCTTCTTATATTTGTATATATTTTTATATATATTTTATCCATGCAACAAATGCTTTACAAACAGCTTTAAACATTAATTTATTGCATTCCAGATGCCTTTAAAGTACTTCTCACTTAAAATGTTATGGGTGTTTTACTTGAATGTAAAACATTGTCATGAATTCATTGTATTCCCATTTGTAAAATAGCCAACAAATTAACTGTTGTAGACTAACCCGATCTCATTAAAGTGCGTAGCCTATAGCATGATTTTCTGCTTCTATTTGGCGTTATATTTATTTGCAGAAATTGACTTTGGCATGCAAAAGAATGGTAAAACAGAAACACGGGACACACAGGCCTATAATAACTGCTGAAATGTTTGCAAGGAAAATCTCAGGTCAGTCTGAGCACTCATGGTATGCACCTGCAAGCGCCAATGTAGATGACCACTGTCCTTCTTTCACTATCTCTTCTCTTCTGATAGTTTTTCAGTCAAATCGTTATCTATGTGCACTTGTGCAGTAAAGAAAGATCTAAAAATCTGTCCTTTGCCACTGGAGAATGGAGCCAGAATCTCCTCATAACTGAGAAACTTTCTGATGTAGCCGAACCAGTGGGCAGCGTGAGTGCAAACTGCAGTAGTCTGAAAAAGTTTGGATATTTTTCTTTCGTAGCGTACTTCATCTTTAAGTTTTTCAAGAGTGATCGGTGATGCGATCACACATTTCACAAGATCCACTTTAGCTGTCACAAACCGAGAGTGAATCTTAAAGCTTGCGTACATGCTTAAACTGAATACTGCATCACACTCCACTGAAGGCCATCGCTTCAAATCGCATCGCTTCAGTTCAGCCAGAAATGACTCAGTCCACCACGTTTTATTTAGCGGGTTTATAAACAAAACAATGAAAATTGTTAACTTGCTAAAGCAGGAAAAATAACAAAAAGAGAGTCCTCTCATGTCATCTCAAGTTGAGAACCAATCGCAACTCGCGAAGATATTGGGCTTAAATAATTAATTTAGCCCAAAAATATACTTATTCTAACCACTAAAATAATAAGACAATACAAACTCCCAAACTCCACCTTTGATCTGAATGACTTAGAGCCAAATAGTCATGGGCCTCCAGTGGGCACAGGAGCATCAGAACTGAACTATGTGCTCACAACAAAACACAAAACAAAACATAGAGCATTAGCTTCTGGATCCTGAAACTAAACTGAAACCAAACCAGACAAGTGTGTCAGGATCCAGATACCAGCCTTCAAACACACTACATGAGTGTCCTGAATAGATGAGAATTTGAGAATTTTACACATAATCTGAGAAATATACCAAATATTTGAGAAATATCAAATATGTAACCTTAATGAATTGATGATGGCGAGGGGGAATTAGATGTTGAGAACAGAGCAGATTTGACTTTGACTTCCTCTTGATGTGGGAAGTTTTTTTGTTTTTTTTCGTCTTCATGTCTTTGCTTTAGAGCTGCAGTAGATTCATCTTCAGTGTTGTTTGGAGGGGAGCAGATTTCATACTGAAGTGTCCTAACTGCAACAAAAACATGAAGATCATTCAGCTTCAGCTCTGTGAGTTTTTACATGATATCATTATATTTACATGCTTTATAACTATTAAAATTATAGTTTTATGCTATGCATGACACGGGGTTATTTATTTTTTGTCTTTTAGATGTATTAATCTGTTGTCAGTATGCTGTGTCAGATCTATTAACTGATCTGGGATCAAATGTGATCATAAACTGTGATCTTGATGAAAATGAGGTTTACTGGATTTTACTGAAAACACCAGATCCTCCAACAGTGATTCTAAAATCCTTCTTAACATCATCTTTTTACCCTAATAAATCATTCAGAAAGAAATATTCAGTGCAGTTTAAACATCGTCTGGTTATTAATAATGTGACTGCTGATGAATTAGGAGTTTATTACTGTATGAACACACGCACACCTCCAAAACTCAGCAACAGCACCAGAATATACTTCACTGGTGAGTTAATTTACTTCTTCAGTGATCATGAACTGTTGATAATCAGTGTGATCATTTTTGTACATGTATTTATTTATTTATATTTTTTTTTAAAGGCCTCTCATTGGTCACTCCACAAAGATATATTTATAGTTATCAATATTTCATTCCAGTTTTACAAACCTGCATCTATTCTCCTTATGCTCCAGTAAAAACATTTACAGTAACAGACTGTGAATGTTTTCTTACAGAAACAGCTCCTCTAACTAACTGAGTGTCACAATCATACAGTGACTGAATATTGTGATCAGAATCAAACACAGTGGAAGTTTATCATTATCATATCCAAGGTCTGATGAGCAGGACTTCTGCTTTCGTTCTGCTGATCAGTGAGTTAATTTGTTAGCCATCTGTAAAATTATTTGTATTAAATAAATTTATTTTTGGTGCTGTCTGTGCAACCATGAATATGATGCTGAATCTGCAGTGAGCATTTCTGTTTCTACTTAGACTATTGACTGTAGTTTTGGCATATATGTCTCTCTCTATCATATTGTTACAGCAGAAAAATAGCTGAATCTGGAATTCTCTGTTTCATTCTTAGTTTTTTGCTGCTGAAAAAAAAGCATCAGAGACGGTTTACTCTTAAACACATTTATAATGCTGATCTGCTTATCACTAAAAGTTACATATCAGCTTCAAGGATAATTATTGAGGGTTCTTGCTGAAGGTAAATATATTGAAACTGGCTTTCTTAAAATCATTGCTCATTTTATTTCAGCTTTACTGAACTGGTTTTAAAATATTTCAGTCCAACCAATCCAGCAGTAGACTACACAGCTCTGATTAATTTTGGGTGGAAATGCAGCTGAACACAACGTATTGTTTTTACATTTATTTTGCTTTACTAAGTTTTCTTGAGGATTAACTATAGATCAATAGTTTTCAATCCTTGGCATTCATGGGAAAAGTTCTTAACTTCTATAACACATTCTTATGATTGGAATTTTGGGGGAAGAATGAATAGCTATACTCTGAAATATTAAGATGTCATTGGGCTTGGTAAAGAAATCACACTTCTCCAGTATTTTAAATAAATGAAAACTTTATATATATATAATATATATATACATATATATACAGTAGCCTACTCTATATAATGTGTATATATGTGTATATGTTGTGTTTTTATGTGTTGTATAGACCAAAGAAAAGGTTATATTTGATACAGATATAGACACACTGTTTATTTTGTCAAGATGGTTTAATATCTGCCTATAATGAAATATGTCCATTATTAGCAACAAAGAGTTAAGATGCTCATTTAAGATGTTAATACAAATGACCCCTTGTTAGAGAAATATTGTGGCTTAATACTTTACTCTAACTCAGTAATACTTATTCTTTTTTTTTTTTTTACCTGTTTAAAAGATTTAGAGTCTGCTGGAATTTTTAAAATATGTTTTATTTTGAGAAAACATCTATTTGTATAGGAATCAGGAATGCACAAAAGATTAAATGGCCCTTAATACAAATGTGATAAATGAATGACAGAAATATATTCTAAATGGAAAAAAAGTATCTTTATATTTTAAATGTACCGTATTTAGACTCATGCTTAAAAAGATATTAATATGACTGCCTTTAATACCTTCTTTCTTACAATTATTTTCTCAATATGTAAATAGTACATAATAAATATAAAATAACCATATTAAAAACTCACATAATACTTGTCCTGAATTGACATTTATGAAAAAACGACCCTTATTCACAACTGAACACATTTCAGTTATTTATAACCTGGAATTCATAACCGACCATTTATAAAATATGATTATAATAGAGATTGCTTCATTATGAATACATATTTCCATGTTTTGTGTGTGTTTGAGCACGTCACTCTTGATAATCTATTAAGCCAGAAAGACCCTTTATGCTGTTTATCACTATAGTCCCTCTATAATAGCTATAAACAGCATTTTTGCTTCAATAACAAAATAATTTCAACATCATATTAATATTAATTCATATTGAATATTGAAGAATTTGGAGCTTTATATGACTGTGTGAACAGACAAAACTTAAACACTATTCCCAGATTCATTGTAAAATAAATAATACTTATCAACAATAATAATTAAATTAATAACACTCAACATTAGTAACAAAACTCTTAACTTCAAAAGTGCTTAAACCAAAACCAGAAACATGTTCCACTGGCTTTGACACTTGACAACCATCGACTCAATCACTTTGTCTAGAGTGGAGGTTTAACTGTAAGAAATGAGAGCAGAGTTAATAACAACTGGCCCTATTTTATAAAGTTCTCACAGTCTTAACTGCCGATGAAAAATAATATTTTATAAAGTTCTCACAGTCTTAAAACAACATTGCAGTATGTGTACTGCAGATCAATAATGCTAAACTGTTCTATTTAAGAAAGAAGAAAAAAAAGGCCCCTACATCATGGATGGTCTGAGGGTGAGTAAATTAACAGCAAACTTTCATTTGGGGGTGAACTAGGCCTTTTCTTTAATTGACTTATAATTCTGATAAATGTAAAAACTTATGCACATATATACATTTTGATCCAAAAGTAAAACACAAAGAACAAATCAGCATGTGAAGGATTTAATTTATTTATTTATTTATTTTACAAAAAAGGTGTTAAAATACCCCATGTTTATTGTTAGTCCTTAACTGTGTTGGGTAAGTTACTCAAAAAAAGTAGTCCACAACAAATTACTAATTACATCTTTAAAATTGTCATTTGATTACATTACTAATTACTGCATTTAAAAAGCAATCAGACTACTAATTACTTTACTTTCAAGTAACTCTCAAGTTTACTTTACTTTTCAAGTTATCAAACCTAAAAAATACACTACAAAGTGAAACTCATAGTTCTTTTATTAATTTAATATTGACTGAAAAATTACATAAGTATTATTTGTATTGGCTACATTCGTAATAGCCTATCCTTCGAAACAAAACTTTTTTTTTAATAAAGAAAACAAATAGGGTGCGCTTTCTTCATTCTCAGTGTCCACGAATATCTTCCTGAAATGAGTCACTACATGAACTAGAAAATGACATGAGAAAATATATCTAAAAGAGAGCTTGAGGAAGTGTCTATTTTTAAATGAAGTATTTTATCTCTGATAAAAAAAAAATCCATGTGAAACCAACGTGAGGTACAGTCTTTCCCATCTGAGCTCAGCTATACATCACGCTCACGCACATCGCGTGATAAGTGTAATACTTAACTCTGGTCCTTAAAGGAATAGTTCACCCAAAAATGAAAATGCAATCATTAATTACTCACCCTTATGTCATTCCAAACCTGTAAGACTTTTGTTCATCTTCAGAACACAAATTTATATATTTTTGATGAAATCCGAGAGCTTTCTGACCCTAAATGACAGTAACACAATTAACACATTCAAGGCCCAGAAAGGTAGTAAGAAGGCCCAGGAAGACATAATTAAAATAGTCCATGTGACATCAGTGGTTATAAGGAGTATTGTAGGAAATACATTACAAATAACGCGAGTTACGTAATCATATTAATATCAGAGTTACTTTTTCAAATAATTATGAAAGTTTCTTTTTCAAATAAGTTGTTTTGTTTTTCTATTTATTCACTGACATCTTTTCTATCCCTGTGTTTAGAGAAATTGGTAGTAAGTGCAGAGGCAGAGGCATTTTCTTCAAATAGGCAAGCCCAGCCCAGGTGACAAAAAGTAATGCAGAAGTAACGTAATGCATTACTTTCCATAAAAAGTCATGTAACACAATTAGTTATTTTTTATGGAGTAATGCAATATTAGGGCCTTTTGGACCGCTTAAGTTCCAGAACTAAAAATGTACAGTACTAAAGTACTGGGACAACTTTGCACGAATTGTTTCCCAGTACCATTTAAAGGGTTGCATTCACACCGATAGTGTGCACTAGGAAGTGACGTAAGCCGGTCGACAGCGACGACAAGCTGTGTCCGGCTTTAGAGAAGGTTAGCTGTTTAAGGATTAAGTAAAGAGCGGAAATATGGAGGACACTGTGATCGTTCTGTGTCACCGCTAATTTAGTTCTCGAAAAAAGGCAGTCGGTACTAAAAATCACACCCAGTTCGGCGGTGCGAAACGCTTCAAAGTGGGTAGTTCCACAATCAGTTCTGGTACTATGAAAAGGTTGTGGGTGCAGTGCGAAATGCCCTATTATTTGTACTGCATTACATTTAAAGTAACTTTCCCCAACACTGGTAGCTACGAGAAAACTTTGTGCGCAAAAAAAACAAAAATAACTTTATTTAACAATTTCTGTAGGGGTAAATAAACTACAAACAATGAGAGAGAGACAGCATGATAAGGGTTACAAAAGTTGGTCTATTGGGGCCCCAAACCTGGAGTTTGTGCACGTTTAATGAAGTGATGAGGCCCTTCGTTATTGAGGTCGCGTGGATCTTTTGTGTGCTGAAAAGTGTACAATGCGGTCAAACTTGACTTCCTCTTCTTCATGTGTATTTCTTTCTTGTCTTCTCCTGCAGTGACTTCATCACACATTGTGAAGGGAACCAGATTTTATACCGAAGTGATCAAGAAACATCATGAAGATCATTCAGCTTCAGCTCTGTGAGTTTACTTATTATTAATATTTTTACCATATATTTTTTGCAGACTTTTATAAAAAAAAAAAAAAAAAAAATGTTTTAATTCTTCACACAGTGGTATCAATCTGTTGTCAGTATGCAGTATCAGATCTATTAACTGATCTGGGATCAAATGTGATCATAAACTGTGATCTTGATGAAAATGAGGTTTATTGGATTTTACTGAAAACAGCAGATCCTCCAACAGTCATTCTACGATCATTCTCAACACAAACACCACCTTTTTACTCTAATAAATCATTCAGAAAGAAATATTCAGTGCAGATTAAACATCGTCTGGTTATTAATAATGTGACTGCTGATGAATTAGGAGTTTATTACTGTATGAACACACGCACACCTCCAAAATTCAGCAACAGCACCAGAATATACTTCACTGGTGAGTTAATTTACTGCTTCAGTGATCAAGACATGTTGATGATCACTGCTTACATATGTACTAGTCATTAACTACTTACCTATATTTTTTTTAAAATACTCATGAAAAACAATTATATTTATACATTCCATAATTTATTATAATTATCTTAAGTGCTACAAATCTGTAGCCAGTAACATTTTTACAGTAACAGACTCTGGACACTTTTATTACAGAATCAACTCCTCTAACTGTGTTAACCGAGTGTTACTATCATACAGTGACTGAATATACAGAGCAGAATCAAACACAGTGGAAGTTTATTATTATCATATCAGGTCTGATGAACGGACTTCTGATTATTGTACTGATCGGTGAGTTAATTTTTAGCCACCTGTAAAAATATTTGGGTTGCACTTTATTTTACAGTATGTGTACTTACATCTACTTATAGTGTGCTTACAGTGTATTTATCTAAGAAAGGTAACTACATGGGGTAGGGTTAGGTTTTGGGGTAGGTTCAGGGTTAGTATCTAGTTATTACATAGTTATTGTAATTACTAAAGTAATTACATAGTATTTACATGAGGAACAGGACTGTAAAATAAAGTGCTACCAATATTTGTATTATAAATTTATTTTTCAGTTTTTACAACCATTTTTAAATACTGAATCTAATAAACTGTTCTGTTTCTAGGACTATTAAATGATAAATTTGTTGGAATCAGAAGATCAGCAGAACAATCACAACTCAACACTGATCTACAGCAGACACAAGTTACAGAACAGCATCAAGACCGTTTACTCTTAAAAAACTGTGAATCCATCCTTATCACTAAAATTAATTTCTGTCTTGATAATTATTGAGGGTTCTTGCTGACATGTGGAATGGCTTTCTTCATTTTGGTTCATTTTTGTTCAGCTTTTCCAAACTGCGTTAAAATATTCAGTCCAACCAATCCAGCAGCGCCTACACAGCTCTAAACCTGCTGAAATCATGAACACACAACTGTTTTTACATTTATTTTGTTTACTTTTTCTTGATGTTTAACTCGGATCAGGGGTTTTCAAACTGGCATTCATGGGAAAGTTCTTAACTTAAAAAAAAGAACTTGTTGTTCATTGTATTAATATTGTATTAATGTTTTACACTTGAAAATATGCACCTGCTTAAGTGGATCCTGGAGAGATTTGTCATATTTTGGTGTCGGAGAGATTAAAACATTTGCAATCTCCTGCTTCAGATAAAATGTGTGTTTTTGAATCGCGGTCTTAATCAGTATCTGCTGAAATCTGTTTATCTGTGAGGTTGTTGATGTGGATGTTACTTTTTCAACCACTTTGATCTTAGAATGGAGTGTGTGCATGTTATTCATTATTTGTGTGAAGCCTGATCGGTTGTGTTTTCAGTGTTGTAAGACCAAGAAGATGTTATATTTGATAAGATATAGACGACTGTTTATTTGTCAAGATGGTTTTATTGATGCCTCTAATGAAATCTGTATTTTAAAACAAGAGTTAAATGCTCATAAGATGTTAAAGTCTGCTAGAGTGAAATGCTGTGGCTTGTACTTTTCTCTAACTCAGCCCTCAGTTTTTTTTTTTTTTGTTTTTTTTTTGTCCTGGTTAAAATATATAGAGTCTGCTGGAGTTTTTAAAATATGTTTTATTTTGAGAAAACATCTATTTGTATAGGAATCAGGAATAAAGATTTTAAAAAAATGTGATAAATGAATGACAGAAATATATTCTAGATGGAAAAAAGTATCTTTATATTTTAAATGTATTTAGACTCGTGCTTGAAAAGATATTAATATGACTACCTTTAATACCTTCCTGTAACAATTAGTTTCTCAATATGTAAATAGTATACATAATAAATATAAAATAACCATATTAAAAACTCACATAATACTTGTCCTGACTTGACATTTATGAAAAACACCCTTATTCTAAGAACACATTTCAGTTGTTATAACCTGGAATTCATAATGAAGCGATATATAAAATATGTTTATTATAGAGTTGCTTCATTATGAATACATATTTCCATGTGTATGTTTTTGTGTGTGTTTGAGCACATCTCTTGATGATCTATGAGAAAGATATTTAGCTGTTTATCACTAGAGTCCCTCTATAATAGCTATAAACAGCATTTTGCTTCAATAACAAAATAATTTCAACATCATATTAATATTAATTCATATTGAATATTGAAGAATTTGGAGTTTATGACTGTGTGAACAGACAAAACTTAAGCACTATTTCCAGATTCATTGTAAATAAATAATAATTATCAACAATAATATTAAATTAATAACACTACGTAGTAACTAATCTCAAATTCTCAAGTGCTAAACCAAAAGCAGAAACATGTTCCACTGGCTTTGACACTTGACAACCATCGACTCTCACCTTTGTCTAGAGTGGAGGTTTAACTGTGAAATGAGAGCAGAGTTAATAACTGTATTTTCTCACAGTCTTAACCACCGATGGAAAAAAAACAACAACAACAAAAAAAACAACAACATTGCAGTATGCCTGCTATCAATCGTCTTTACTGTTCTATTTAAGAAAAAGAAAAGAAAAGAAAAGAAAAAAGCCACCTACATCATGGATGACCTGAGGGTAAGTTAATTAACAGCAAACTTTCATTTGTGGGTGAACTAGGCCTTTTCTTTAATTTACTTATAATTCTGATAAATGTAAAAACTTATGCACATATATACATTTTGATCCAGAATTAAAACACAAAGAACAAATCAGCATGTGAAGGTTTTAATCCAGAAGTAAAACACAAAAAAAAAAAAAAAATTAACAAAAAAGGTTCTAAAATACCCCATGTTTATTGTTAGTCCTTAACTGTGTTGGGTTAGTTACTCAAAAAAGTAGTCCACTACAAATTGCTAATTACTTCTTTAAAATTGTCATTTCATTTCATTACTGATTACTGCATTTAAAAAGCAATCAGACTACTAATTACTTTACTTTCAAGTAACTCTCAAGTTTACTTTACTTTTCAAGTTATCAAACCTAAAAACTTTAATGTTTTATTTTGTGGGTATTATAGTTCTTTTATTAATTTAATATTGACTGAAAAAAAAAATACATAAGTATTATTTGTATTGGCTACATTCGAAATAACCTATCAACAAAACTTTTCTGTTTTTTTTTTTTTTTTTTTTTTTTTTTTTTAAATGAAGAAAATAAATAGGTTGTGCTTTCTTCATTCTCAGTGTCCACAAATATCTTCCTGAAATGAGTCACTACATGAACGAAAATGACATGAGAAATATATCTAAAGAGAGCTTGGAGTGTCTATTTTTAAATGAAGTAAATTGTGATGAAAACAGTTATTCTTTGATAAAATAATCCGTGTGAAACCAATCAATGAAGTACAATCTTTCCCGTCTGAGCTCAGCTATAATGTAATTACGCACATCGCGGGCTATAAAATAATCATCCACGCAAAATCACGCTTGAGATGTACAAATATGTAAAGGTCCACATCACCTCTGTAAACATAGAAAGATTCATCAAGTTTCAACTTTTGGGTTTTCTGTTATTTAAGACAAATAAGCAAGCCCAGCCCAGGTGACAAAAAGTAATGTAGAAGTAACGTAAAGCATTACTTTCTATAAAAAGTAACTATGTAACACAATTAGTTACTTTTTATGGAGTAATGCAATATTAGGGCCTTTCGCACCGCTTTAGTTCAAGAATGTACTGAAGTACTGGGACAACTTTGCACGATTTGTTCGCAGTAATTTTTTGTGGGTTTTTTTGGGTTTGATTGTGTGTGATAGGTAGTTGCACTAGGAAGTGACGTAAGCCGGTCGACATGTCCGACTTTCAACAAGCGGACGGAAACAAAGAAGAACAACGTCAACGACAGAAATGTGGGGGACTGTGTTATGAGATGTGTTTTTTTGTGTTTTACAGTGTTTTAAATCATGGCGGGTGACGAAGCTTTTTTGAACGCATCTGGCCAATCAATGTCTGCTTACGTCACAGGTAGTAGGAGTTGTGCTGGTTAGACTCTGCTCCGGAGTAGGAGCTAATTTGGCTCTCGAAAAGGCATTCCGGTACTAAAATTGCAACCAGTTCCTGCGGTGTGAAAACGCCCAAAAGTGGGTAGTTCCACAATCAGTTCTGGTACTATGAAAAGGTTCTCGCGGTGCGAAATGCCCTATTGTACTGCATTACATTTAAAGTAACTTTCCCCAACACTGGTTAAGCTACGAGAATACTTTTTGTGTTCAAAGAAAACAAAAATAAATGACTTTATTCAACAATTTCTGTAGGGGTAAATAAACTACAAAGAGTGAGAGAGAAAGCATGATAAGGGTTACAAAATTTGGTCTATTGGGGCCCCAAACCTGGAGTTTGTGCACGTTTAATGAAGTGATGAGGCCCTTCGATTTATGAGAGGTCGTGGATCTTTGTGTGCTGAAAAAGTGTACAATCGCGGTCAAACTTGACTTCCTCTTCTTCATGTGTATTTCTTTCTTTGTCTTCTCCTGCAGTGACTTCATCACACTTTGTGAAGGGAACCAGATTTTATACCGAAGTGATCAAGAAACAACATGAAGATCATTCAGCTTCAGCTCTGTGAGTTTACTTATTATTAATATTTTTACCATAAATTATTTGCAGACTTTTATAATATACTTTTTCATTCTTCACACAGTGGTATCAATCTGTTGTCAAGCTGCGGTTGCAGATCTTCTAACTGATCTGGGATCAAATGTGATCATAAACTGTGATCTTGATGAAAATGATGTTTATTGGATTTTACTGAAAACAGCAGATCCTCCAACAGTCATTCTACGGTCATTCTCAACACAAACAAAATCACCTTTTTACCATATAATAAAACATTCAGAAAGAAATATTCAGTGCAGTTTAAACATCGTCTGGTTATTAATAATGTGACTGCTGATGAATTAGGAGTTTATTACTGTATGAACGCAGATACACTTCTAAAATTCAGCAACAGCACCAGAATATACTTCAGCGGTGAGTTTATTTATTTATTTATTGATATAAGTCTGTATGTAAGTGTGTTTGATTTTTTTTTTTTTTTGTTTTTTGTTTTTTGTAGAAAATAATGAGTCTTATTGTTGGTTACTCACAGAGATGAAGAAATTATCAATATTTAATTCAGTTCTACAAATCTGCATCATTCTCATTGTGCTCCAGTAAAAGACTGACAGTAACAGACTGTGAATGTTTTCTTTACAGAAGCAGTTCAACTAACTGAGTGTCACAATCATAATTCAGTTCTAAAGTTTTTTTTTATTATTCGAACACAATCGCAGATTATTATTATCATATCTGGTCTGATGATGGACTTCTGCTCATTCTGCTGATCGGTGAGTTTTTGTTCTGAAATTAAATTAGCACATTAAATAAACACTAGCGGTGCTGTCTGTGAAGATATCAATATGATGCTCTTCTACAGTAAGGAGGTGAAGATATTTTTCATAACTTATTCTTTTGACTTATTTTTTTGTGTTTGTTTTTGCATGTTTTTGTCTCGTTTTTGTTAATGTTTAAATATTATTTATGTTTCTTTCTTAGTTTCTGCTTCTTAATTTGTTCTGTTGGTGGAAAAAACACATTTATAATTCTGATCTGCAGACAAAAGTTACATATCGGCTTCAAGACGCAAAACTATTACATGTACAATAAGGTAAATATGTGAAACTATTTAAAATCTTAAAATCATTACTAAAAATCATTACTGTTATTTTATGAAGGTTTTTATTTAAAGTACAACAAACTTTTTTTGTTCAGATTAATTTTTGGTGAAGTGCAGCTGAATTGTTAATTGTTTTCTTCATTGCTCTTTCAGTGCGCCGAGGGAGACTTTTCTATAAAAATAGTCATCAAGTCAACAGCATCTGTGTATGATTATATAACATGTTCTTGGATATGATGTGGATATTCCTGAAGAACCAATACTGTAGTTTTACAAAAATTTAGAGTATTGGGGGAAACTGGGGCTAGTTGTCACAATTTTCCAGTAAAAACATATTATTTAGAATATTCTATATAGACTTAAAACTTGATGACTTCTGGCAATTTAAAACAATTTTGTGTTCTGAATAAGAAGAAATAACAATTGCATGTTTTGTATGACATTTTATTTCATTTATAATTCTAGAAAAAAGAGTTCTACTTAAAACATATTATAACATCATTTTTGGTCAAAGGTAAGAAACAAGGAAAGACCTGTTTTTTTTTTTTTTTTTTTTTTTTTTTTTTTTTTATTTTTTTTAGTTTTGTTTTTTTTTAATAAAGCTTTTTATGAGTGTTTTGTGTGTTGTCTCTTGTTTTTGTTTTTTTTGTTGTTCAGTGAAAAATCAAAAAGTGATTTTACAGGAAGTATTTAATCATATGGTTTATTTAGATCTAAAGTGCTGCTCAAAAATTATTCAGATTCTCTGACTGAATATTATCTATGCAGTGACCGCAAACAGGAAAGCATATGCAGGGTTTTTAAAAATATTACAGTCCCAAAATGTATTTGATTTCTCTGATTTCTCTGCATTTTAACACATTTGGATAACAATTAGGCTATAGCTTAAAAACCAAGTCAGCGAGTTGTGTGAATTTTGTCAAGCAAAACCTCTTTCAGTTTAAAATGGCAAAATTAGACAACATTTATTAATTTGCAATTGCATCCATGATTATTTCTGTAATTTTAAATTTAGTTTGTAAAGCAGCTGTCAAATAATTATGTTTAGTTTAGTTTATCTCCACTATTTTCACCTTTATTATCGTGGACCTCACTGGTGGATACATGCAAGCAAACATCTCTTACTGTGAGTGAAAACACATTTTTAAAAGAAACCTCAAACTTTTTTTTTTTTTGTTTGTTTGTGAGATAGAAATTATTTTAAAAATATAGTTTAATCAATAAGACTGATTAAAAATCAAAGCTATGAATCCCCTTTCACTTTTTTGTTAATTTCAGTGTTTTTATTGATGCTTAAATGTATATACTACTGACACAAGGTGGCAATATTCAGCTGCTTCTGCTTGTTTGATATTGATTATTAAACTCTGTATATGAACGCTGCTTATTTTCATTACACTGACAGATCAAATGACTGAAATATGACTGACTATATTCAAGTGATATTTTTGGACGCTTGAAAGTCGTTTCTGTTTGTATCAGAACTCCTCTGCTGCCCTCTGCAGGTCATTAATGATAAGCAGATATGTTAACTAGGGTATAACTAGGTTAACCAACATTTACTTCATCATCCAGAATAATGAGAAAGATATTAGTCAGTGATTAAGTCAAGTCCACCAGCTAAACCAAGACCATACCAGTATAAAAATAACTAAAAAGACCTTGTTGGTCTAATCTGGTCTTTTCTGTAGACATCTATTATTTCATATTATAATCATGTTAATCACATTATTTCACATATTGTTCATACAAGAAATCTCTTTTGAGCACGAGCTGAGTCTCTTGTATTGCATGTGTTTTTGTAGTGTTCTTTACTATTATGTGTTCAGTTTGATTTTGGAGTCTGTTCTCATCAGGCTGGTTCTTAACCACATAGATTCAGTTTGCAGAGGTGGAACCTAATGGCATTATTTGATGTTTTATATTTACTGTAAGGAGTGGTGTTACTGTAGTGACACTCACTACCAAGATACTGGTTTTATATGAATAACCTGCTATTCTGGTGCTAAGATATGATTAGGCTCATAGAGGTCATGACCCTCATTGGGCCCTCAAAGAGACTTGAGAAAATGTCCCAAGACAAAAGACCCACACCCAAGTTTTGCTTTCATGTTTTTTTTTTTTTTTTTTTTTTTTTTTTTGATTTCACAGTCTTGAAGTTTTGTTTTAAGGCATAAAACATGATTCTGATAGTTCCTAAAAACACAAGTGTGAACAAAATTAAGAAGGAAGTATAAGATTTAGTGATCTTAGAAGTGGAATTAGAAACCATTTTGTGGCTTTTGCATCCAGAAATGTTTACCTGGACATTTTTAAATGCAACTCAACAAAACATCACGTTTAAGTCAGCATTAAAAACACAGAGTAGTTCATACACGTGATAAACCACTGAAAATTAATTCCTTATTACACCTCGGTCAGAATTTATGTTCTTTATGTTCAAGACCCAACAAACTGTAGATGTAGGTGTTCGGATCATTTGCATGTTTTATCTCAGGCTACCTCTTCCTTGTGTGCTGAACATTGCAGAATTTTGGCACGTAACTTCATATTAATCAGAAGATGAAGTTCAATGTAGTGACATAAAAATTCTAGTGCACATCTGAAATTTTTTCTGGTAACTGTAACTTCATATTAATCAGAAGATGAAGTTCAATGTAGTGACATAAAAATTAACCATAATTCCAGAAATAATTGTGTATTGGCACAACCCCATAAGAATACTATTAGGGCATCATGATCCTTGGAGTATGTTTATTATTTCTAAATGAACAGCTGTCTGGAGAAACGCCTAGCGTAACGCGCCGTAGAAACTCCAGTGGCGATGCACAGACATTTTGAGAGGCGGGGGCTCAAAAGTCCCCCCACTTGTCTGCTTCTGGTTTTTCTTCTTCTTGGTTTTTCTTGATCAGTGTGGTTTTTGTTTCAATTTTCTGCTGTTGATTCTGCAACAAAAAAAGTAATAATAATAATAATAATAATATTAATACAAAAGCCATAAAAACATTATTGTAGAGAGTGATAAACACAGATCCATCTATAGTTTATATACAGCAGCATTAAGCGACTGACACATTGTCAGTGAACTTCAATACTCCATCTGATCAGTCAATTACTGGATCTCACTTTGTTGGATTTTTTAGCTTTTTTAAATAAAATCTTTATACATGAATCAAAGCGGTTTCAACTGTACAGGCTCGTGTTGATATGAGCGCAGATGATGAGGCAAATGAACTCCCCGTGCATCAGTGAGAGTGAGATTGTTGAGTTTGATAGAGGTTTCCTCTAAGATACCATCAGAGAAAGTTTCAGTTTCTGTAACTCAGCCAGAAGGACTTTAAGATAGCAACAGTCATGGGTTTAATTCATAAAAATATTGAATGCAAGACTAGGTGATTTGCAGTAATCATTAATTATTGTGTCAACTGCACCCTAAAACAGTCAGTCTAATGTACAAACACGTACAGGAAGAAAATATATTTCCATTATTTCTTAACAACCAATAGGCCTATATTAAATTACTGAAAATATACATAAAATATACTGACTAATACTAAGCGAAATTGCCACTTTTTCATATATTGAAAAAATATGCTGACAGTATATTTATCTATATATTTTGGAGTTAAACCCCTCACGTAATAAAGCTCACCACCCCACACACCCCCACCATGCCTTTAGCAAGACATTCAGTTGTCTGAAAATGTTAAAAATTTGAGTTCAGTAAACACTTTTTACTTATATACTGGCAATGACATGTTCTTATACAGTAGTGGCCATGAAAAGAGATTGCTATTTCATCTTTTATTCAAACATATTGAAACTGTGTTGATGTAGATTTTAAAAGCATATCTATGAGGCGCCGCGTAGGATTTAAATCAAACTTCGCTTATGAATACATGTATAAAACACGTGCATATACACCTATACATTACTCACATATACATACGCATACTACTGGATGTTCAATACACATACATATATTAAATACACATGCACACTAATATGAAATCGATACCAATACATAGCAATAATGTTAACAATGAATGCATACATTACTCCTGTGGAATAACTTATGCGATACATATAAACTTGGACGCTGCAGTACACACTAAAAAGACACTCAAGATATAGCGTATAAGCTCATCCATGCATATACACCTACACACACTTCACAGCATACATATAAAATCCCCTGCTGCATACAAACGAGACAACTGCACATACTGCGACTATACATATAAAACTTGATCCAGGCATATACACCTACACTCACTCACAAGATACATATAAACCGCTGCACACAAACAAACTGCACATACCGCGATATGTTGAGCAACTTGATCCGCAGACATATACACCATTAAACACTGCATTACAACAACCGACAAGATAATATCCATAAACACTGCCAAGATACATAAAAAATAACATTTACTAACTTATACAGTTCAGATAAGAAAGACACGCGTTTTTTATTTGTGTACATATATATATATGCAAGTGATTTCATATGTAGATGTAAGCATGAAGTTTTCAGTTTGGGTAAACGGAAGGCATTTCAGTGTAAACGTGAAGGCATTTCTAGTGTAAAAGGGAAGGCATTTCAGTGTAAACGGAAGGCATTTTCAGTGTAAAAAGGAAGTCGCTTAAGCCGCGGGAACGGAAGTAACCCGTCTATATAAATCGCATTTGCAATCATGGATAGGATCGCTTCACAACTGAAGCAATTAGCATTTTTAAGTAAATGTTCTCGCTCACTATTATAATAACACGCAAACGATAACATCATCCGCCGTTGGAGTTCACGACCATGATATCACACGCGCCAGCAGTTAATTGGCAGTCTCGATCTAGAAAAAAGGTGAGAATTTAACTTTTATGCAAATCTTCATGAAATGCATCCAAACGCTATGCAAATTACACACACACACACAGAGAGTAAATGTCCTGCCTCTATAGTTAAAAAATATAAAAATGTGTTCCTTAACTAAGTCCCAGTCAATAGTGAGCTTAGCCATTTTCTTCAGAAGGATGTCAAGAAATTTTAAATGTGATTAATTAAAGTTTGCTTTTTGTTGTTGTATTTTGTTTCTCTTTACAGGCCACATCAATAATACCACCGACTTCTTTTTAATAAGGATGTTATACTGTTGACCTCTCCTGACAATAATGTAGTAGTAAAGCAAAAGAAAAAAACAGCACTTGCATGAGATTGGGCACATATTAAATAAAGTGTTTGAATTCTGACAAAGCACGGGATAGAACGGTTTTAAGAAAAATCAAAGAAAAAGTGCCAGCTACGATTTAAGGTAAATGTTTTTTTTTTTTTTTTTTAAAGATGTTAGTTATTGTAAATGTTTTTACTGCGTGATGTATTATTTAAGGGTTTATTAGTACCACTGGTTTTAATTGTGTGCAGTTTGGAAATACTTTATGGGATGTATCCCATACAAGCTCATTACACCTTAAGTGAAGCTAAGGTCAGAACTGGATAGCAGCTTGATTTTTAAAGGTGTTGCTGCTGAAGGCCCAGTAATGCGAATCCCTACACCACTACTCTTGGCAAGACTGGTGTGTGTGTGTTTTTTTTTTTTTTTTTGTTATGAAGTTTGATTTACTTTTTTTCTTTCCCATATGGGCTTCCTTATAGGGTTTAGGGCTATTTTAGGCCATATACAGTTGTACTCTTACAAGTGACGCGGATGATGCAGCCAAGTATGGTGACCCATACCGACTCAGTGTTCTGCATTTCTGTCATCCATCCAGCACACACACAGCAGTGAACACACACACCGAGCAGTGGGCTGCCATTTATGCTGCTAATACCGGGAGCAGCGCGTTGGGGTTCGGTAAGCTTTGCTCAAGGGCACCTCAGTCGCGGGTATTGAAGGTGAGAGAGCGCTGCACATTCACACTCCTCCTACCTACAATCCCCGCCGCCCGAGAGACTTAACTCACAGCCTTTTGGATTCTCTAACCATTAGCCACAACCTCCCTCATAAGTTTACATATCCTTTGCAGAATGTGCAAAATATTAATAGTTGAAACAAAATTTGAGGGATCATGAAAATTGCATGTTATTTTTTTTATTTAGTTCTGTCCAGAATAAGCTATTTCAACATGAGATGTTTACATATACCTCTTACAAGACAAAAATAATAACTGAATTTATAAAAACGACCCCATTCAAAAAAGTTTACTGTAATACCCAACATAAATAAACCCCTAATAAACCCCTTAAATAATACATCACACAGTAAAACATTTTACAATAACTATAACATCTTTAAAAAATATATATTGTTTACCTTAAATCATGTGGCACTTTTTTCTATGATTTTCATATCACACAAGCCTTGTCAAATCTCAAACGCATTTTAATGTGTCCAATCTCGAAGCGTAAGTGCTGCTTTTTCTTTGTTTTTACTACTACATTATCACAGGAGATAGTCAACAGTAAGCAACATCCTTATTAAAAAGTCCGATGGTATTGTGTCCTTGGCTGTAAAAACAAATACAGCTTAACAAAAAAGCAACCTTTAATTAATCACATTTAAATTTCTCTTGGACATCCTTCTGAAAATGGCTAAGCTTCACTATTGAAACTGGGACTTAGTTGGGGAACATATTTTGGCTTTTTAACCATGAGGCAGGCGGACATTTTACTCTCTGTGTGTGTGTAATTTGCATAGCGCTTGGATGCTTCATGAAGATTGCATAAAAGTTAAATTTCACCTTTTTCTAGATCGAGACTGCCACCAACTGCTGGCGAAAGTGTGATATCATGGTCCGTGAACTCAACCGGCGGATGATGTTGGCATCGCTTAAGCAGTTATTATAATAGTGGGCTTAAGAAAGAACACCGCAAAATGCTACTGTACCAGTAGAACCATCCCCATCCAATGCGTGTATATAGACAGGTTACTTCCGCCACGCTTAAACGACTTCCTTTACACTGAAATGCCTCCTCCTTTTTACACTCCGAAATGCCTTCCTTTACACTGAAATGCCTTCCGCTTTAAATGCCTTCCCGCTTAAAAAGTTCACGACATCTACATATGAAATCACTTGCATATATATATGTACACAAATAAACCCACGTGTCTTTCTTAATCTGAACTGTATAATGCTAGTAAATGTTATATTTTTATGTATGCGCCGAAGTGTTTTATGGATGTGTGTATGCGCGATCGAAGCTTACATTTATGTGCGAAAGTGTTTAATAGGTGTATATGCACGGGATCAAGTTTATATGTATATGCAGTATGTGCAGTTGTGTTTGTATGCAGCGAAGTTTATATGTATGCGAGTGTGTGTAGGTGTATATGCATGGATCGAGCTTATACATATAAGGCGAAAGTGTATTTTTGCGTATGCACGCCTAAGTTTATATTTTGTATACGGCTAGTTATTCACAAGTGTGTATGCATTCATATGTTAACATTATATGTATTACATCGCATATCATAGTAGTGTGCATGTGTATTTAATATATGTATTTGTGAACATCCAGTAGTATGCATTTTTAGAATGTTTTTTGGTCATCTTGAGGCTCCTTTGCGAGTTGGCTGAGGCCCATTAAGGGGCCTGGTTGAGAACCATTGTCCTAAACCGTGGGTTAACATGACCTGTTTTGATTGCTATATAGGCAGGGGTTCCCTATTGACACTCCTTACTCTTTGTTGCTGGAGGCACATTTCAGCTCTTGACTCTTTCGAGGAGGCGGCGCAGTCACGGTAATTCATTAGGTAATGCAATGGGCTAATTTTATTCATCTATAGGCCTTGTTTACATTAGGATGGGCGCTAGAAGCGGCAGTGTCTTTTGCAGTGTCTCCCTGTTACAAACCCGATCATTCCTGTGGATCGAACCGGGTTGAGTTTTGCTGCTGGCTCTGTGTAGCTGTACTATCATCACTATTGGTGTGTGAGGCTCCTTGATAGGGCACTTATGTATACTAGTTGGCATTACGCAGTATATTTTAATCACAAATTGTTACTGACTTTGGTTTGTTTGTGCACGCCAGGGTTGTAGACCGCTTTCACTTGTGCTGTTGTATTCTGCACCAGCCCCTCCTTTCCCCTGTCACGCCTGCTGTTTTTGTCTCAACTATTGTTTTTAACTGTAGATTGTTTAACCAGTTATAGCTACAGTGGGCTTACTCCTAGCTCTGAATGCCGCTAAGGGCCTTCCAGCACCAGGATCTGTTGCCCAACTGGGTGTCTGGCAGGGGCTGTATTTGTGTGATTGGTGACACAGATGATAGCTTTGCCTATCTTTTGGACTGACTGTGCTCCTTAATGTGTGTGGAGATTGGGGTCTGTGTTTATGGGTTTTTTTTGTTAAATTTATGATTAAGTGTTTTTTTGGTTAATTTATATTTCTTTAAGTTTTGATAAAGATTTTCATTTTGTGCTGAAACTTTGATTTGTTAAACTTTGGTTCTTTTTATTAGGCTCTGAGCGGCTATTAAGTCCCTTTTGCTGCCTAGAATTGCCTTTAGACTGTTTTTTTCGTTTTTTTCATTTATTTTTTGGTTTATTGATTTATTTCACTCCCCAATAATTGACTGTTCTCTCTCCCACAGTGCTGAGTGCCCGCAGTGGTGGTGTCGGTGTCATGGGCAGGTGGTGTCTCTTCTGTTGTGCTGTGTTTTTCCCTTGTTTGCTTATTTTCTTGGGGGGGTTTTTATCACAGTGTTGTGTGTGTGTGAGGTGTTCCGCGTGTGATTGGGGAATCTTCCTCTGAGATCCCACACCCTTTGACCCCTCTCTCTCCACTGGTAAGGCCTCAGCACTC
The DNA here is from genome assembly GCF_018340385.1 of Cyprinus carpio. NCBI lineage: Eukaryota > Metazoa > Chordata > Actinopteri > Cypriniformes > Cyprinidae > Cyprinus > Cyprinus carpio. The sequence continues at coordinate 526,014 of NW_024879219.1, read as the reverse complement.
ATTTCCTATTTTAGGGAGTATTGTATCTATAATTGTATTTTAGTAATTGCATGAATAAATTGTCTTAACGGAACTACGCCTCTGGCTTCATGCATAATTTAAACCTGTGTGCTTTTGTATTTTGGTATTTAACTATTGAGTTAGTCAGTCCTGCCTCGTGAATTCCCCGGTGCATGCTGTCGGTAAAAAGAGAAGTCCTACTCGCCACACACCCTTGCATTATTCAGCCTGAAGGTGGCGCTCTAAGTTGAAGCACACACACGACAAACGCATGTGTGCATGTAATGCAATCTTGTATGCAATGGCAATATGTATAACTGCCCTCAAAGTTATTTTGGAATACTAAAAATTTGTGGACGAATTCTGTTGAGGAAAAGAAAGTCATGTCTATTCTCAAACACATACAACAAAACACATAAAGGCTAAATAATTATAATTTCTTTAATTACACTACTCCATATAAGAACAGACTTGCCAGTCTTGTAGTTACTGACCTGAAGCAGACTTATATACACATAGCTGAAGCGGACTGATCTGGAGTGAGGTTTGCGTAAAGTAATGTGAAAATAAACAGGACAGTCTCAAATCTGTCCCCCAGTGACTCTCAGTAGAGTGCGCTGCAGTTCCATTTTTTTCACCACAGGTTTATATTGGGGGAAACGGGGGGGGGCGCTGTAGAGCAGGGGAGGACTCATAATCATATCATAATCGTTGAGCTATGTGTTAAATTTTAATCTATCCTGTCTACTTTACGACGTAAAGTAATCTAGAATATCAAAAAATATTATTAATATATGTATATTTGTTATCAAGTGATGTGGTGAGATGTTTGAAAAAAATGATGTGGTCAGAGTGAGTTTGTCTTTGACTTCCTCTGGTTGATGTTGAAGGTTTTTTTTTCTTCTTCTCTTCCTCTGTTTTTTTGATGTTGAAGTTTTTTTTTTTTTTCTTCTTCTTCTTCACTGTCTTTGCTTCAGAGCTGCAGTAAATTGATATAACTGCTGTGTGGAAGGAAGATTTCATACTGGAGTGTTTTAATAGTGAGAACAACATGAAGATCATTCTGCTTCAGTTCTGTGAGTTCATTACATTATATTAATACATTTACACGCAATTCAGAAACAGTCATAAATTGTTTCATTCTTCACAGTCATTTTAAGCAACTATCATCCTTTTTTTAATTTTATAGATGTATTTATCTGTTATCAGTATGCAGTGTCAGATCTATTAACCGATTGGGATCAAATATGAGGCATAAAACTGTGATCTTGATGAAAATGAGGTTTATTGGATTTTACTGAAAACAGCAGATCCTCCAACAGTGATTCTACGAACAACATCAGCTACAACATCACCTTTTTACTTCAATAAAACATTCATAAAGAAATATTCAGTGCAGTTTAAACATCGTCTGGTTATTAATAATGTGACTGCTGATGAATTAGGAGTTTATTACTGTATGAACACGCGCACACCTCCAAAACTCAGCAACAGCACCAGAATATACTTCACCGGTGAGTTAATTTGTTCATTCAGTCATCAATACATATTGATTATCACTATGTTTATTTACTATTCATTATGTGTTATTTACTACTTCAGATTTTTAAACACTTAGGAAAACCACAATTAACCCTCTCAGTAGTTGCTCCACACAGAGATGAATATGTTATAGATATTCATTTCATATCAATCTTTCTTTACATAATCAACTCAACTAACTCACAATCATACAGCGGTCGACTGCATTGATCAGAATCAAACACAACATCAGATTATCATCATCATATCTGCTCTGATGAATGGACTTTTGATCATTGTGGTGATTGGTGAGTTTTTTTTTTCTGTTTTTCAAAATTATCAAATAATATACGCATTGTTGTAAAAACATCAATATAATGCATGAAGTTATTTTTAATTTGGCCTTTTGAGTGTGTGTATATATATATATATACCATTTAAAAAAATAATGTAACCATTATTAAATACATTTCTGTTTCATTTTTAGTTTTTGCTGCTGGAAAAACAGAGCGGTTGGGAAAACACTTTCACGCTGATCTGCAGACAAAAGTTACTTATCAGCCTCAAGATCCAAACCAATTTTAGGAGCAATGAGGTGAATGTGAAGAAATATATTTGTTTATGTATTTATAGCTAAATGCTATTACTGTAAGTTTTAATTATTGAGGATACAAACTGTAATCCCAAGAAAATACTGTAGCTTTTTTGTCTGGATTAATTTAAATCAACTGCAGCTGAATCTTAATATTGTTTTCATTGTTCCTCTTTCAGTTCATTAATGTGGAAAATATTCAGCAAGCAAACAGCAGCTGTGTGACTACATGAAATGTTATTAAAGTATTGTGTTTAAGTCAAGAACATATTTTTTTCTATGGTGTACTTTCATGAGTATTTGGGATAATAGTAATCACACTTCTTACTCCAGTAAAGTCAGTTTCTATGGGCACATATTAAGTTATAGCTATAAAACAATGATTGAAAATATAATTGTTAAATTGTTAAATAGAGAGTACAGTGACACATTCATGACTATTTATTCTTTGTTGTTATATTACTGTTATAATTTCTATAGATTGTGTCCTTGTATTTTTGACAGTGTGAAGAACAGAGTGAGGTCAGGTCAGGTCCTCTCTTGTGATATGAACAAACCCTTATGCTGCTGTTGCACTCATTAATAGTTGTTTTTGGGTAAATTTATATTTGTTATGTAGTTTTGTATTCAGCAAATATCTACAGAGTGTAACTAGGCTTCACAGTGTGAGTAAACTCAACTGAAGCTCTAACCAAAACCATAAATATGTTTGGTTGGTCACTTGACAGCCAACGACAAACAGGGTCTGTCACCTTTGTCTAGAGTCAGGTGTAACTGAGTACCAGTGTCTACCAGCTCTCACAGTTATCTGAAACTCAAATGGAAAAAGCAGCATTGCAGTATGTCTGCTTTATTTTCTGTAGCCTGCAGTAGGCTATATAAGCTATAAGCTTTTAAAGCTATTGTTAAATATTTACACTTGAACTTCATTGGAAAAGTGTGTGGTGCGGGGTGTGAGGGGTGGGGAGGGGGAGTGGAAAAACAGCGACCCCAAGTGGCTAACAGCGGAAGCAAGTTCCGGTTTATTAAAAAGAAAAAGGAAGAGAAAGGGAAAAAAGACGATTTATTCATGACATTAGGTTTTCAAGACAAGAGCTGCTTCCACTGAGACACTTCAATAAAACGATTTCAGCAAAATGAAAGAGAAATGATAAAAGACAGACTATGACTACTATATAATAAATAAATAAATAAATAAATACAAATAATAGAAATACATCCTCTGCAGGTCATTCATGATAGTTCAGAATTACTTTCTGTTTAGTGCACTGATGTTAAAGCTTTGTGTTGTTAAAGTGAAGTAAAATGAAGTTATCTGTATGTTTTGATCTTGCAAGGCTTTGTGACACACACACACACACACACACACACACACACACACACACACACACACACAAAAATCAGATTACTTAAGTATTTAAGACAAAACAACAACACCAGGCTCACACAGCTTCAGTTCTTCGTGAGTTTATTACATGATATCTAATATGATTTCATTTACTCTGTAAAGGCACTTTTTTAAACAGCATTATGAAATAACTAAGAACATTTGCTCTTCATTAATTTGTGTTTGATTTATCTACTCATACTGTGAGGTTTATATGCGATGTTAACAGGGATTAACAACTAAAATGAAATAGAAGTCATTTGTTTAGAGAGCACAACTCACCCTCCTTCAGTCACTGTCCCACACTAAATCTACACCAAACTACTCCACTAGAGGATCTCTAGACCCACAATACCTCCTCACTGCTCACAGATCAGTCACCAAACTAAAGAGACATTTAAAACTATAAACACTTCATCAACACATTTAATACTATTTACACCACTCAGCGTTTAACAGTTATACTACTGAACACTGAAAATGAGTGTATTTATTCATTAAGATTATTGGCTTCTGTCATACTTTATGTAAATATAAAGTAGCCTATTGTTCATGTTTTCACACACACACAAACACACACACACACACACACAAACACACACACACACACACACAAACACACACACACACACACACACACACACACACACACACACACACACAGTCCAAACTCAGCGGTGTTTAATCCTGCTCCTGGAGGGTCAACATCCTGCAGAGTTTGGCCCCAACCAGCTTCAACACACTTGCCTCGAAGTTTCAGAATCAAGCCTAAAGCTTTGTGTTCACATCCGTCAGTCAGTCATATCAAAGATTCAAGTAAAATAAAAAGTTAATGTAATAATGGTGAAGTTTCATTACAAAAAAAAAAAATTAATAAATGGTGGTGTAGTAAAAAGTATGTGGTCCGAACAAACTTGACTTCCTCTGATATGGTTTTCTTTCTTCCTGCTTTGCTTCAGAGCTGAACTGATGTCATTTTAACTGCTGTGTGGACAGGAAAGTGTGTTTTAATCACAGCAACAACATGGAGATCATTCAGCTTCAGTTCTGTGAGTTTATTACATGATATCAATATACTGACATGCTTTATAAACTTGGAACAGTAATTATGTTTCACAGCTATAATGTTTAATGCTGTAATGGTTAATATTTATCTAAATTGTTTAACTTTTTATTTATTTATTTTTTAATCTTTTAGATGTATTAATCTGTTGTCAGTATGCAGTGTCAGATCTTCTAACTGATTGGGGATCAAATGTGATCATAAACTGTGATCTTGATGAAAATGATGTTTATTGGATTTTACTGAAAACAGCAGATCCTCCAACAGTCATTCTACGATCTTTGTCAACACAAACACCACCTTTTTATCCTAATAAAACATTCAGAAAGAAATATTCAGTGCAGTTTAAACATCGTCTGGTTATTAATAATGTGACTGCTGATGAATTAGGAGTTTATTACTGTATGAACACACGCACACCTCCAAAACTCAGCAACAGCACCAGAATATACTTCACTGGTGAGTTCATTTACTCCTGTAGTGATTAAGACATTTATGATCAATGTGTTTATTTACCTTTTTATTATTTGTTATTATTTTTGATTGTTCCAGACGGAGAGGAACAGGGCTGTGTTGTAGATATTAAACTGCAGTCACTGTACTCCAGTAAAGACTAACAGTTGTTACTGTAACTGTGGATATTTTCTTTACAGAATCAGTTCAACTAACTGAGTGTCACAATCAGACACAAGTGGAGTTCATTGATCAGAATCAAACACAATGGCAGATGATTATTATTATCATATCTGCTCTGATGAACGGGTTTCTGATCATTGTGGTGATCGGTGATTAAATTTTCTTATTGTTCTCAATAATATTATCACATTTTAATACATAATAGTGTAATAAATATCATAATGCTCTTCTCCATAGGTGATTTTTTATTTTATTTACTTGGTATATTTTTACCATTTAAGAAAAACTAATATAACTGTTAGTAAATATTAAATCTGGATTCTCTGTTTCATTCATAGTTTCTTCTGCTGGAAAAGCACAACAGTTGGAAAAACATATTCATAATACTGATCTGCAAACACGAGTTATATATCAACCATAAGAACCAAACCAATTTCTTCAATTGTAAAGTAAGTGAATGACTGTCTTTATTTATTTATTGCTAAATGTCATTACTATAAGTTTTAATTATTAAGGATTCTGATGTTATCACAACAAAATAAAGTCGCTTCTTGTTTGGAGTCATTAAACTCAACTGCAGCTGGATGATAATATTGTTTCCTTCTTACTCTTTCAGTTCACTGAGGTGCAAAATATTCAGCAAGTAAACAGCACATTTATGACTCTATAACATGTGCTTATCATGTGCTATATTCTTTTACAGAGTAATATCTGAGTATTTGGGACACTAGTTACACTTCTTACTCCAGTGAAGTCTGTAAAAAAATCTCCCACAATCCTTTGCCTGATTACACAGCATCTGGAGCCTAGTTTTGTTCTTGTCTGGCTGGCAGTGCTGATTGGTTTCTGTTTTTATTTCTGGTTTGTTTGATCTTGAAATGTTTTTCCCTGTTTTATGATTGCTCTCTGTCTGTTTAAATAAAGTGAAAATGGATCGTCGCTCGAACGTTTCAGAGTCTGCATCACACAGTCATAAAATTTTACAAAACTTTTGCATGGTGTAACTACAGACGACACAGTGCGGTTAAACTCAACTGAAGTGCTTAACCAAAACCAAACATTTGTTCCATTGGTTGGTCATCTGACAGCCAATCACTTCACATTTGTGAGGTTAAACCTTGAACCGAGTGCCAGTACCTTTATGTATGTGTGTATCTCAGTTCTCACAGCTGTCTGAAACTCAAATAGAAACAGCAGCATTACAGATTGTCCGTTTTATACCGTTTATCTACACATTTAGTGTCAAAGAGCTTGACGAGTGTTTAAATGCATATAAAGCCCTTTCACACAAACTGAAGTTTGTATTGCTTTGAATATCCAATAGTTAATAAACTGCAACTGTCAAAACTATTGTTAAATATTCACATCTGATCTCTGTATTTACTGTTTCTCAGTCTGTCTTGACTTTTATGAACTTCTTGGCAAGTGAAAAAAAAAATCACAACAATAATATAATCAAATTTTCAACATTTTTAAGTGAACGTTTGTGCATGTTTTAATATTGGAAAGGCTTTTCATGGAGGAAGCACGTAATACTGAAACACAACTTCAGTTCTGTGTGAGATTATTAGATATCATTTATTTCATGTGCTTTGTAGCTACTCTTTTTACAACTTCAGGAAATTATTTTAAGACAGTTTGCTCTTCAGTTGATTTATTGTCACATATAGGCTTACATAGTGTAACTGAGGTCTACAGCAGATGTTACAGAGATTAACAACTTTAATTAAATGGAAGATGGGTTCATTTGTTTAGAGAGAAAAAACAACCTGCCCTCCTTGTGTCAGCCACTTTGATTTATATAATAGTAATTATATTGTTATATAATTACTATTATATAATTAATAGTAATTAGACGAACCCAAACCAAAATGTCTCTGCAAGAGACTAATGTAATGTTCTATATGAGAAAGAAAGCACTGAATCATTAACATCTATAGACTAGTCAAGTATCATGCCTCACAACACTTGCTTCAAACATTAACTGCTTCCATCATCACTGTTCAGTTTGATTTAGTATTATGGTGCAGACTGATTGCTTCCATCTCACTGCAGAACACAAGAACCAGGGGGCGTGGTTGGATCCAGAGCCAAATCCTCCCACCTTACACATACCTAAACCTACATCCTATCCACCCCCTGATCCCTAAACCCACCCATCTCCACCCCTAAACCTACCAATCTCCACCACCTAAATGGGGATCCAACCACGCCCCCTGGATCTTGTGTTCTGCAGTGAGGGGCTACTGAGACTGATAGGTTCTAACTCAGTCTGATATAATTTCATGATTATTCACATTGCACAACTGATTGGTTTCTTTTCACATCAGCAGCCAACGAGGTTGCTGCTCAACATTCAAATTCTTGGCTAGTGCTTGCTGTAGCAGTTGTGTCACCCTCCACCTCCCCAGCTCCACCTGTATAGATCTGCTATGGGGTGATAAATGTATGCTATGGGAGTTATTCATTTATGTTATATTTGCAGCAGCAGTATTTCTTACATGCTGTGATGTATTGACAATGGCTAGTCTCTGTACTTGCTCTGCCTCAGCAGCAGCGTAGCAGAACTATTTCACCAAACACATTAACATTGTCTTGTACATTACCATACTAAACTCTCCGAGAGCTGTCATTACAGATCTGAGTTTATGTGAAGGATTCATCTGATTCAAACCCATATTTTTCTGGCCCAAATCCAGTCCAAAGTGTCAGTACTTTTAGCGTCTTCAGTTCAGCAGTCCTGCATGTCTTTGGACCGTGGAAGAAATCTGGCCTGGCCCGGGACTCGAACCAGGGACTGTCTAACAGAGCTACCCACTCATGCACTACAACACTCCTAATCTGAGTCATAAACTGATAGCCACAAGCCAAAGAAAATAACGATTATGTTTGAGGGTTTTTATTCTAAACTTTGCAGAAATGCAAGTCTCTCTACACTCTCAAATGACATAAACAATACTAATATAAGTTATATAATGTTTGAGGGTTTTTATTCTAAACTTTGCAGAAAATATTTTAAGCAGTGGTCCTGACACGATGATTGTTGTATTTACCATTCAAAAATGAATGGATGATGATGTGAAAATACATGACTTAATACATGTGTGTTATACTTTTTAAAATGTTCTTTAGGAAAAGACTTAATAATAACAATGTCTCAGACTCAATTCTCAATTATCCCCAGTACATCTGATAAAATATCTCTTTTTAACAAGACATTAGGACTCCTTTCCTGCTCAGTTTTTAAATAGAGGGTCACAAGCCTGATGTGGGTTTTTTGATCACAGGACTGATCTGAGCCACACACTTCTCAACAATCAGTCCTCATGCTTTCTGCCAGCTTTGCTTTCATTGGTAAACATGACCCAGCTTTTGGCCATCAATGCCAGCCTGAGGCAACATCAGGACAAGATCATAGCAAGGTGTTTTATAACAATTCATTATTTACATGTGTACCAGTGTGAACAAGAGCTGCAGTTCACTTAACAGCCAGCAGTCTCGCTAAAGGCTTTCTGAATTCTACATGTTCAGATAGACAGAATATGATTGATTTTTGAGTAATTTTCTCTTGAATCAGACATTTGTCTTTGAGCTGTTTATTTGGTGGTTGAGGGTGGGGGATAAAATGGCTAGTTGCTAGTTTTGGTTATTGAGTTTTATTTAAAAAATAAATTTGACTAATCAACCAAGTTGTTGGTGGCCATTAGGTGTTGAAGAAAAGTGTGTACAGTGTGGTCAGAGCAAACTTGACTTCCTCTGATTGATGTGGGATAAGTTTTTTTGTTCTTCTTCTTGTCTTTGCTTCAGAGCTGCAGAATACTTCATTTTCAGTGTTGTGTGGAGGGACAAAAGGCTTTATTATTTTTATCTGTTTTATTCACTGCAACAACATGAAGATCCTTCAGCTTCAGCTCTGTGAGTTTATGATATGTGTTTTTACATGTTATGTGCTTTGTGACGAATTGTTTTGTTTTATAGATTCACAGTGTTTTAAACCAGGTAATCTTAATTCCTTCAGCTTCTTTTTTGTGAGTTTATGATATTTTATAGATGTATTAATCTGTTGTCAGTATGCAGTGGCAGATCTATTAACTGATCTGGGATCAAATGTAATCATAAACTGTGATCTTGATGAAAATGATGTTTATTGGATTTTACTGAAAACAGCAGATCCTCCAACAGTCATTCTACGATCTTTCTCAACACAAACACCACCTTTTTACTTCAATAAAACATTAGAAAGAAATATTCATTCACTGCTGCAGTTTAAACATCGTCTGGTTATTAATAATGTGACTGCTGATGAATTAGGAGTTTATTACTGTATGAACACAGAAAACACCTCCAAAACTCAGCAACAGCACCAGAATATACTTCAACGGTGAGTTCATTTACTCCTTAATAATTGTGATTATTTTATTTTCATTATTTGTTATTTTTTACTTATTATACACACCATCATAGTTCTCCCTCGTTCCAGAGATGAATGTGCTCACGTAAAAGACTGACAGTAACAGACTGAAAACTTTCTTTACAGAAGCAGCTCAACTAACTGAGTGTCACAATCATACAGTTTATGAGTTTATTGATCAGAATCAAACACAATATCAGATTATCATCATCATATCTGCTCTGATGAACGGACTTCTGCTCATTCTGCTGATCGGTGAGTTATTATTCTTATTGTTCTAAAAATTATCAAATTAAATACACATTAGGGTAAAAAAATAATAATATAATGCTGTTCTCTGTAGGTGAAGCTTTTATTTGGTTGTTTATTTATTTAATCATTTATTTATTTTGTCTCCATACTGTATACAGTTAAGGTCAAAAGTTTACATCCCCCTTGCAGAATCAGCAAAATTTTAAATTATTTTACCACAATAAGAGGGATCATACAAAATGCATGTTATAGTTTATTTAGTACTGACCTGAATAAGACATTTCACATAAAAGATGTTTACATAAAGTCCACAAGAGAAAATAATAGTTAAATAGTTGTTTTATAAAAATGACGCTATTCAGAAGTTTACATACGATTCAGAAAAATCTTTCAGGTACAACAAATGATTTGGTTTTCCAGCATTTTTGTGTATTCTAACCTTTTCCAACAATGAGTGAATAATTTGAGATCCATCTTTTCACACTGAGGACAACTGAGGGACTTATATGCCACTATTACAGAAGGTTCAAACAGTCACTGATTCTCCAGAAGAAGAAAAAAAACATGCATTTAGAGCCGGGGGTGAAAACTTTTGAACAGAATGAAGATCTGTACATTTCTCTTATTTTGCCTTAATATCATATATCTTGTAGTTTAAGCATATATATATATATTATCATTTTGCAGATTCTGAAAGGGGGAGGTAAACTTTTGACCTCAGCTGTATGTTTTTTTTACCATTTAAGAAACAATAATATACCTGTTAGTAAATATTGAATCTAAGTTCTCTGTGTCTTTCTTAGTTTCTGCTGCTGGAAAAACAGAACGGTTGGAAAAACACATTCATAATGCTGATCTGCAGACAAAAGTTATAATATCAACCATAAGAACCAAAACAAACTGTACCTGTAATGTAAAGACAGTTTCTATATGGGCATATTTTAAAGTCTTGGCTCTATTTTTTTTTTTATTTTTAATTTTTTTTTTTGTACATGATCCTTACATTATTAAACCTCAGTTAATCTTGCCGTGTTGGTGTGTATTTCTTGATTTGTTTCAGTCAGAATTTGTTTTTCTGTTATAATTGTTATTGACTCATTCATGTTCTATGGGTGGGGTTTCTGTAAAAACCTCTGGACCAGTGAAAAATTATCAGACATGAATAAAAAAAAAAAAAATTAATTAGTAAGATTTCATGTGAAATGACAAGAACTTTTAAAATATATTTTCTGTCAGTCATCAGAGATAAAATGAAACATTTATGACTATTTATTTATGTATTTTATTTTGTATACTGTTACATTTAACAGATGCTGTGTCCTTGTATCTTTTGACAGAACAGAGTTTAAGTAAATATATATGAACAGAGTTTAAGTAAATTTATTTGTATATATGAACAGAGTTTAAGTAGGTCACATCTGTGAAGAAACCCTTGACAAACACATGTATGAACCCTGATGCTGGTGTTGCAAAAAAAAAGTTGTTTTTGTTTATTGGGGACTTGTATTTTTTCCCTGAATTTCAGGATATTCTTATATATCAATATATATTTGTTATATAGTTTTTGTATTTATCAGAAATCTACACAGTGTAACTACACAGACTGTGGTTAAACTGAAGCTCTAGCCAAAACCATGAATTTGTTCCACTGGTTGGTCACTTGGGCATTTAACAGCCAATAATAAACAGTTTCTGTCAGCTTTGTCTAGACTGTAGGTTTAACCTTGAACCGAGTGCAGTGTTTCTCCTGCAGTTAACTCAAATAGAAACAGCAGTTTGTCTGTTTTGTCTACTGTTTATCTCACATTTAGTGTCAAAGTGCTTGACGAGTGTTTAAATGCATGTAAAGCCCCTTCACACAAGTGTGTAATGCTTTGAATGTCCAGCACTTAATAAACTGCAGCTGTCAAAGCTGTTGTTAAATATTCACACCCGATCTTTGTATGTAAAGTTTTATCAGTCTGTCTTGACTTTTCTGAACAAGTGGTCTGTGTATGAAGTGTTTATCAGTCTGTCTTGACTTTTCTGAACTTGTTCTTGGTGAGTGGAGTTTATTCATGGAATCTGGATTTCAAATGACAAATGAAATGACATTAATAACATTGTGAAAGGATATTTAGGTCTCAAACAGCTTCTCTATAACTGAACAACGTGCAACGTTTCATCATGAGTACATGCGAGATGGTTTGTGAAACATTAATGACCTGCAGAGGACAGCAGAGGATGAGTTTCAGCTGTTCCTTTATTTGAAATTTGAAAAACATTAACACACAGTACAGGGCAATTATAGTTTATGAATTTCAATCTCTTATCATTTCCTTTTTAGTTTGCTAAAACATTTTTGTTGAAGCCTCTCTTGACAGACCGTGTGAATCTTCTCTCTTCTACAGTCAAACTGATGAAGAAGATTCAGAGAAGTATTTGAATCATATTTATTTTTGTTTTTTGTTTGATATATGAGTTTTAGTTTAGGAATTGTATTTGTTTCTGAGTCCCAACAAAATTTCCTCTTTGGTTCAGTGTTTGCAGTAAGGTGTCTACAAGATGTCTCCCTTTCTCTCCCTCTCACACTCTCTCTCTCTCTCTCTCTCTCAAACACACACACACACACACACACACACACAATCTCTCTCTCTCTCTCACACTCTCACACACACAGCTTAATTTGTTAAGAAAGAAAAAGCCAACCCACCCTCATTCAATCAGTGTCACCTCGTAAACCTACAACACAGAACAAACACCAAACTCAAGAGACATTTAAGAGTATAAACACTTTATCATGACATTTAACACTTCAGTTATACCACTGAACAATGAAGACAAATGTAACAGATACTGTCATATTTAATATTCTTGTCTTCTGTCATACTTCATGTAAACACAGTGCTGTGCTTGTTAGCGCATGTTTCACAAACACAGAAACACATTCTCACATTACAGCATTTTTCAAGAGTCAGTCTTATCATCAGCTGAACATGACAAGAATGCAGATCTTCAGTGACGTCCTCAGTTTGACTTGCAAAGAAACTGAAAGAGAGAAACAAAAGGGTCAAACATACAACCTGGTCATGAATTTGCTATTCAAATTTCATTCATATTTGTTCACAGGGATATAGGTTTGCTTTTGTGTGTTTCCTTTTAGTTTGTTCAAATCAGACTGAACTCTTTGGCACACTTTGTTGTCTATTTAGTTTCATTTTTACCTTATTACAAAGAGCCCCAGTGACTGACTCAAATCAAAAGAGTGTAGTGTACATCAAAATAATAAATAGGAATGATGTGTTACAAGAAATTAATAAATCAGATTTGATAAATGCTGTGCAGTTTTAATATTAACAAGCATACAGTGATATACCAATAAATCACACACATGCATCATGGTACGATCATGAAAGACTGTCATGGAAGACAGACATTGAATTCATTATTTTTGTTTTCTTTGAGCACAAAACGCTTCATAACATTACTGTTGAACCACTGATGTTACATGGACTCACTGGGCCTTGAACGTGTCAGTTGCATTGCTGTCTATAGAGGTTCAGAAAGCTCTCGGATTTCATCAAAAATATCTTTATTTGTGTTCAGAAGATGAACGAAGGTCTTATAGGTTTGCAACATCATGAGGGTGAGTAATTAATGACAGAATTGTAATTTTTTTGGGTGAACTATCCCTTTAAGTTCAGTTATGGATTACTTTAATAAATTTATATTTTTTGGGTTAATTTAATTTGCATGTGGCCTCCATGTTACGATTTTGGATATCTTTTGTTTAACTCCACAAATCAGAAAATACAGATGACAGCCAGAATAATAATAAACAAAAATTTCACCATGTTTTAGGGATATAAATTTTGTTTAAAACCAAGCAAATGAGATATGAATAAACCCCTTCTTTAAAAACCTCATGAAACCAAATATTAACCGTACACATTTATTATGACTTCCACTAGTGAGAAACCTGGAAATGTGAAAAAGGAGGCATGTAAGTCATGATATACATTTACATATTAATAACATCAGGCCACCATGCTCATAGAGTTTGTTTTTACAATAAAATTCTGTTTAGACAAAACACATCATACTTCCTGCACATTTCACTTTGAAACTTCAGTGATCCGTGAAAAAAGACCTGATGGAATTTGTGTTCCCTCATTTGCTTTCAGCCTGTGTTGTTTTGAGCCAAATCTGCTTTATTTAAACTAGTAGGATCTGTGTGTAAAGTTGCGTCTGTTGGTGTAGTTCCAGCATCTACCAGCAGGGGTGAACAGAAACCATTACCAGAAACATCTTCAGGAACCTGCTGAACAGCCAATTCCTGACCTCCTGGTGTCTAATACAACAGCTGAGGACGTGAAAGGAAAGGTGTGGAAATGCAATCATGAACAAAATAGAAGAAAAAGAAGAATTTGCCGTAGTCTCTTTTTCACCAGAAGATTTATAACATGTCATTTATCGTCTATAATGACTTCCGCTACCGAGAACCCTGGAAATGTGAAAAAGGAGACGTCTAACAATACTTTCAAATGTGTACAATTTATATTAATGACATCAGGGCGCCATGATCATCGGGTATTTTTATGATTTTTTTTCAGTTTACACAAAACATGTATGTCATATTTCACACTGAAACTGCTATGATCCGTGCAAAAACACCTCACATAGTTTTGTGCTCGTATTTGCATTTGGTCTGGTTTGTTTTGGTCCTTACCAGCTTCATTTAAACTAGCCTTAACAAACAAACTTTTGGACATTGTTGATACATGAAACATGGATTATATATTATGGGGCTGTTGGATGCTTCTGATTGGCTGACGAATGTTTCTAAGGAGCAGGGGCATGTCTAGAGCATTTTAAATGGGGTGGCCAGTCTGGGGCACTTGCTCAAAATAGGGTGGCCGGGGAGGTGGTTATGGTTTGCGGCATGATAAAATGTTAAAATACATCGTGTATACACTCACTAAACAAAGACTGACAGCTTTTTTAGTGGTAAAGAGCACTCTTTGCAAGCTTTCTAGTCTATGATCCATTTAAAATGTAGAACTTTGTTTTTCAGCCACACACACGTTGCAAAGTTTCGGGAATGACATCTGCATATTTATGTTGGATTCACCCTGAAGTAGCAGTGATCGACACAATGATGACCAAAGCAATAGACGGGGAGAAAATATGTGAAAATGGGCATTAAGACTAGAGCACCCTCATTAATTTTAGAAGCACCCTCAGTGATTATTTCTGGAACCTTGTTAATATGCTTTTATTGCAAAATTATATACAAAAACAACAAAATACAAATGCACTTAATAAAACAATTGAATAAATGCATATTTATAAGTTAAGCACCTAACTAAAATAAGTAGGCTATTAATAAAATAAATAACTAGAGAAGGCTGACTATAATCAGCTTGCTTCCATTTAATAAGATAAGCCTACTCCTCATCTGAATTAGAAAAAAAAAGCGCTTCTAGACTTCAGTGATGCAAGAACGTTTGAGCATACACGTAATCTCTGAGCAAAAGCAGAGCCAATTCACAGAAGAACAATGTATATTTAAAAGCACACATCCAGTTTTGTGTGAGTGAGTGAAGGAAATCCACTTGCGAGTGGAGATTCGTGCTCGCGCATTACATGGATCACGTAACATTATGCGCTCTCGATATCTGTCAAATATCACGCTATAGAAACCGCCTAAAATTACGTATAAAGAGGAGATGAAAGTTGCCGTAGGCAGCTACACATGCCAGGATCTGCCACTGCCAGATGCAGTGAGAAATTTACTAAAAACAAGTCTATCGCAAGACATCTGGTGGTGGTGCTGGTGGTGGGGGGCACCTGGGGTGGCCAGCCAAATTTCAGGGGGGGCCGGTGCCACCCCTGGCCACCACGTAGACACGCCTCTGCTTTAAGGAAGGCAATTATTTTCATGAAACACACACCGAACTTACAGCCTAAAACAACAAAAGAACTAAAATCCACAACAACACTGGACAAGCAAATCAAGAAAGAAAATATAGTAAAGAACAGGATAAAAATTACATATTATTTTCATGTTTTTGCCCGTTTTATTGTGTATGGAGTGCACATACTCTCTTTCTCATGTTCTTTCTCCCTTACAAACAGACACAACAAACGTGTTGTCAATGCAGAACTGGTGATTTTATTAGTAAAATAGTTTAGCAGCTACAGAACAATTTAGCAAGAACATTACTGCTTGATCGGATTAATTAAATCCTGGTAACACAACAGTCAAATAAATGTTTGTCTGTGTTTTTTTTGTCATGTTCATATTAGTCTTCAGTTCAGTTATTTATCCAAAAAAATACCTGGCATGCATTTAGTATTGAATGTAATACAGCAGGGCTGGGCACCTTTGGTCATGGAGGGCCACTCTCCTTGAGAGTTAAGCTCCAACCCTGCTCAAACACACCTGCCTGTACCTTTCTACTGATCCTGAAGACCTTGAAGAGCTGGTTCAGGTGTGTTTAATTAGGTTTGGGGACACAGCCCTCCAGGACCGAAGCTGCCCAGCCTGTATTATAGCATTCTTCTATTGTGTTTCATATTATATAGAAACAATGCAATATGATATGTTTATTTAGTGCCATTCATAGTTGTGTCTCATTTAGGTTCAGAGGCATCACATGATGCCATTGTTTGATGTTTTACATTCACTCTGGCGTGGTGTTACTATGGCGACACTCGGCATCAGGATGATGGAGATATAAACACTGTCAGAAGTCAAAAGAGTCCACACACATTTCTCTAACAAACTCTGCTGCTGAGATACAGCTGAGGCCCCCAAGAGCCGCCAAGAGCCTTATTACAAAGACCCCTATGACTGACCCAGATCAGAAAAGCCTTCTGTCAAAATCCATCTGTGTGTAACCCTTCTCTTTTTTTCTTTTACAGACATGTTTGCCCAGCCGAAGTTATAAAAAATAATAATAATCCTGCAATGCACAACAAAACCATGGAGCATCAATGCTTGTCACATCTCTGAAGCACAGAAATAAAAAACACATGAGTCAAACTTAATAAATATAATGACAGATGATAGCAGATTTAAAAGATAATCCATTTTTTCTTTTATGCCAGCATAAACATCACTAAACAGGTGAACACATCTAGTTAAGATTTACAATTAATATTTGGCTGAAATGTTGATATTTAACAGATGTGTTTAAAGAGTATAAAAGACTATATCAAATAGATACATCCTGCTTGTTGTTGATTTAAAACCATTTTTACAACAAGGTTGGATACAATGTATGGGATCTTGTCGCCCAAAAATTGAGTAACCACTCTCCCAATGTGCAGTGAGCCAGGGTCCTTACCGCTGCCTGGATTCATGTACACCATAAACTGACTTACGAGCTCAGGAGCTGATTGAAAACACACTTTACTGATGCAAATCACAGTCAGAAAACAAATCTAATTTTGGAAAGTCGTCTGTTGGTTGAGTTCCAGCATCTACCAGCAGGGATTAACAGGAACCGTAAGCAGAAAAAATAAGAAAATGTACAAAGATGGGGATAATACTGAAGTTAATTCAGACAGGGCTAAATTGGCCCCTTCATGAAATGTTGGCTGGGATGAAGATGAGTGTGTCTCTCCACTGAACACTTTCCCAGAAAGATGCAATGTGTATAAAGGAACTGAGGAAAAACAGCCCAAGTTGTAATTTGAAGTTGTAATTACAAGTTCTCCAGTGACATGACGATTTTTAAGTTGGAATCTGGTAATTACAGAAACTCATATGTGACATGAACACACCGTAAAATATTCAGTTCCACGTGCAGAAACCGAAAAAAAAAACATAATCATGACATTGGCACTTGAAAAGAATGGAGAATTAGCACCTGTGTATAACCCTATTTATTTATTTTCAAAACCTAATTTCTACAGATAAACTGGATAATGTCATAGTCTTAATTTAAAAATAAATAAAAAAAAAATCACAGATTTTGATGACATGTTTCCACAATTATTAAAGTTCCCATAAAATCAAAATGAAAGTTTTTGGATGTCAGTATCAATATGTTGGTCTTTAGTTTATCTATAAGGCAGTGTGCTCCAAAACAGTGACAAAAATTTGCATTTAGCAGACATAAGCATTCAAAGCTTGCAGTTCGTTACTTCGCCAAACGGCTCAACGATTTTTTTGACACCACCTCGTACTTAATTTTCTCATCAAATCTTCTGACCAATTAAACGCTCTCCAGAACTCGAAGCGCCCCCCCCTGCACTATAAATAGACTCTGAAGCGCTGTCTGAGATTGGTTCACAGTGTAGTATTTCCTGTACAGTGAGTGGCTCGTAGTGCACAATGTAGGCGATAGGGAACGATTCAGACAGTGTAAATAAGCTTTCGATTGGCGCAAATTAGGGTCTGGTTTCACGTTGTTTCATGCGAACTGCGGTAGCGCACACAGTCTGATCCGGACTTTGGCTCCGGTCCAGAGACGCGATCGTGAGTCAGCGTATATTAAAAACTTTTACAACTACATAGCCTCAGCATGATTATGACCAATATTTTGTTTTACCAAGAGTTTCATATTGAATCTATGGGTTAATCTATTAGACTGTGGCTGTCAAATGTGTCTTTACCGAGCTCAACGGCTCTGGCCCGAGCAGATATAAACAGAACGCTATTGGTTATTTTTAAAAGTGGACGTGCTGCTCAATATGTCCTGCCCTCTCCTCCTGTTTCAGTTGAAATTAAGTCACCACATAGAATAATGCTGCCTGTTTCAAGGCACTTCAGGGGACCTTTAACACTGTAAATCTATGAACTTGTTTCTTTTAACACTCCTGCAAGGTTGTTTCTAACAGTAGAAAACTGTACTTTTGAAAGTTGCCATCTGTTGTTGTAGTTCCAGCATCTACCAGCAGGGGTTTAGAAGAACTGAACCAGAAACAACAAAAGGAACCTGCTAACCAACCATTTTCTGAAGTCCTGGTTTTTTCTAATACAGCGGCTGAGGAAGTGACGTCAATTTGATGCAATCTTTTCAGTAATTTCCGTGATTTCTGTAATCCATTTTTCTATATTTTTTCTTGTTTTGTAAAGTCATCTAAATGCAACTAAAAAACTAAACTTTGTTCACTAAACATGAACAAAATAGTAACTTCTGCTGTAGTCTCTCATTAAACAGATCATAGCCATACAGTTCATCCATCAATATTTTGACTTCCATTGCAGGGAAACCCGGAAAGGTGAAAAAGGAAACATACTTTCATTTGCGTACAATATACAGGTGCATCGCAAAAAATTTGAATGTCGTTGAAAAGTTAATTTATTTCAGTAATTCAACTCAAATTGTTAAACTTGTGTATTAAATAAATTCAGTGCACACAGACTGAAGTTGTTTAAGTCTTTGGATCTTTTAATTTTGATGATTTTGGCTCACATTTAACAAAAACCCACCATTTCACTCAATAAATTAGAATATGGTTACATGCCAATCAGCTAATCAACTCAAAACACCTGCAAAGGTTTCCTGAGCATTCAAAATGGTCTCTCAGTTTGGTTCACTAGGCTACACAATCATGGGGAAGACTGCTGATCTGACAGTTGTCCAGAAGACAATCATTGACATCCTTCACAAGGAGGTTAAGCCACAAACATTCATTGCCAAAGAAGCTGGCAGTTCACCGAGTGCTGTATCTGTAACAGGTGTTATATAAATGTATTAATTTCACACAAAATCCCTCCCTTTGTTATCAATTATTTTATATTTATATAATTATTTTTATATTCTGGGAATTTTTATTTCATCTGGAATGTTATTTGAGCTGTTTCTATCCTTGTATGTAAATTTTGCAGTGTTATTTTGTAATTGTTAAAATATAGTACGTGGCCCCTTTAAGAGTTAGGTTCCGGTTGTTTTCCTTCAGTTCGCGGTAAGCGCAGCTGGGGAAAGATGAGTTCTGCTGGAGCTCTCACTAAAAAGTTTTAAATTAGTTTGTTTCTTGTGACTAATATGTATTTTTTTTTTAAATACAATTTAATCTTATTGTAACACTAATAGAGGTTGGGTAACATGAAGTATGTATTTTCTTTTGGTGTTTATTAACCGTGTAAGTTCCGTGGCTAAAATTATCTGTTTTGACTGGGCAGGTCAATGTTGAAATTGTGGAGAAAGGCCACGGATTGACTTTTTTTTTTTTTTTTTTTTTTTTTTCATAAATTTTCTTTTTTATTCATTCAGGTATGTTTTCTATCCATGTTTCTGTTAATATTGTTGTTTTGAATTCATGTGAAATGTTTTACATTGAGAAAAATGTTAAATATTGTTGATTTAATCATATGCAGTTCATTTAATAATTGTAATATGATGGCAGTTTACGGTAAGCGCAGCTGGGGAAAGGTCAATGTTGAAATTGTGGAGAAAGGCCACGAATTGACTTTTTTTCTAAATTTTCCTTTTTATTCATTCAGAATAAAAAAAAAAGTGGTCCAAAGAATCTCTTGTTGTCCGGTCTGGTTAAAATATCAATACAACGCAGAGAGAAGATAAAGACCGGTCACATATCCAAGCATGTTAACAGAAAGTTGAGTTTGAAGGAAAAAGTGTGGAAGAAAAAGATACACAACCAACTGAGAGAAGTGCAGCCTTATGAGGTTTGTCAAGCAAAATTGATTCAAGAATTTGAGTGAACTTCACAAGGAATGGACTTTTCAAGAGCCGCCACCACACAAGGAATTTGGCTACAGTTGTCGTATTCCTCTTGTTAAGCCAGTCCTGAACTACAAACAACGTCAGAGGCATCTTACCTTGGCTAAGGAGAAGAAGAACTGGACTGTTGCCCAGTGGTCCAAAGTCATCTTTTCAGATGAGAGCAAGTTTTGTATTTCATTTGGAAACCAAGGTCCTAGAGTCTGGAGGAAGGGTGGAGAAGCTCATAGCCCAAGTTGCTTGAAGTCCAGTGTTAAGTTTCCACAGTCTGTGATGATTTGGGGTGCAATGTCATCTGCTGGTGTTGGTCCATTGTGTTTTTTTTGAAAACCAAAGTCACTGCACCCGTTTACCAAGAAATTTTGGAGCACTTCATGCTTCCTTCTGTTGACCAGCTTTTTGAAGATGCTGATTTCATTTTCCAGCAGGATTTGGCACCTGCCCACACTGCCAAAAGCACCAAAAGTTGGTTAAATGACCATGGCGTTTGTGTGATGATTGGACAGCAAACTCACCAGACCTGAACCTCATAGAGAATCTATGAGGTATTGTCAAGAGGAAAATGAGAAACAAGAGACCAAAAAATGCAGATGAGCTGAAGGCCACTGTCAAAGAAACCTGTCATCACAATTCAAAGAACCAAAGACTTGAACTACTTCAGTCTGTGTGCATTGAATTTATTCCCTCCATGAGTTTCACAATTTGAATTGAATTACTGAAATAAATGAACTTTTCCACGACATTCTAATTTACTGAGATACACCTATATGTTACTGATTAACTATGATCATCAGGTATGTTTATGATTTTTTTATTTTTTTTTTTTTAACGACATTCAGTTTTTATTTATTTAAAAAAAAATTTCCTCAACCACTTCATTTAGAGATGAGTTTAACCCAAATTGTGAAACAGTGGTTCATTAAGCATGAGGAATGCACGCATGAATTGGCCACCACCGAGTCCTGAGCTTAACCCTTTGAAAGTCTTGAGGATGTGCTGGAGTTGACTTTACAGAGTGGCTCAGCTCTGCCATTGTCAATACAAGATCTCAGCCAAACATTAATGCAACTCTTGATGGAAATAAACGTTGTTCAAACAATGTTACAACAAAAGCACAACGACATCAAAGCCAAAGGTGGTGCAACGAAATATTAGAGTGTTTGACTTCTTTTCAGACAGGCGGTGTAGTCAACTCCAGCACATCCCAAAGACAATGCCAAATGCCTTGCCTTGGATGCAAACAACATAGTAAATTTAGAGTTGAAAGATCAACGTCAGTGTGCATAGCTGGCAGAACATCAGGCACCATCACATTAAGCACAGGTGCCCCTCAAGGCTGTGTTCTCAGTCCGCTGTTCTTCACGCTGCTCACACACGACTGCACAGCCAAGTCAGAATCCAACCTTGTCAAGTTTGCTGATGACACGACAGTAGTGGGCCTCCTCAGCAACAATAACGATGCACCATACAGAGAGGAGGTGGAACAACTGGTGAGCTGGTGCTACAGCAACAATCTGTCTCTCAATGGGGACAAGACGAAAGAGATTGTTGTGGATTTCCAGAGAAGTCCAACTGATCATCTTCCCCAGCGCATCAGTGGCTCGGCTGTAGAGAGAGTCAGGAGCACCAAGTTTCTTTGTGTGCACATTTCTGACGACCTCACCTGGTCCATCAACACCAAATCCACTGTGAAGAAGGCGTAACAACGTCTTCACTGAAGAGAGCCAGCCTCCCACCACCCATCCTCACCATCTTCTACAGAGGAACTGTGGAGAGCTTCTTGGCCACCTGCATCCCTCCAGCGCATAGTGAGGACAGTTGAGAGGATCATAAGGATCTCCCTCCCCTCGATCCAGGACATCTATCAGGCACACTGTGTACGCAGAGCCATTGTGAAAGATTCATCTCACCCCTACCACCATCTGTTTGACCCTCTGCCATCAGGCAGAAGACTACGCAACATCAGAACCTGCACGGCAACAGCTTTTTCCCCAGGCTGTCAGAATCCTGAATAAGCTGATACCACCCAGCATCCTACTCCCATCATAAACAGCCTTCCCACCCCATATCTACAGGAAAGAAGGAAACCAAAAAAAAAAACAATGGACATTCGCATACATCTGCACTCTGCACTTTCACTTAGCTGTGTACTATAGACACTCTTGCACAACTGCACAATGGTCAGTTTACATACATCTGCACTTAATTCATCCAATGTGCACTAAGGACATAACATATTCTAACATAATACCTGCTCTGAGCCACCTCAATTGTGCACAAGCACTTTATTCTTAAACTCTAATATTTCTTACATTTCTACAATTTCAACATTTCTTACATTTCTTACATTTTTACTTGTTATATTTATTGTGCTCGTCATGTTTAATGTGCTCTTATGTGTGATCCCTGTTGTCATGAACACGTGTGTATACTGTCTTGTTTTGTCGGTGTCTTTGCACCTTGGTCCATCAGAAACGACATTTCATTCTTCTGTATGCTGTGTATGTGGAAGAATGACAATAAAGTGAAGTTGAGTTGAAGTTGAGTTGAGTTGTATACTGTGTATGTGGATGTGTGTTAAGTTCATCATCAGCATTTCCCATCATGCTTTTAATTTGTGCAGCTAGTAAACTGAAGCTTCCTCTAAAACCAACACCATTTGGCTCTCACAAGAGTATCTGAGCAGAAAGTATTGAAAAAAAAAGTCAGAAAGTATTTCTAACCAGCATGCACCTCATGGTGATCATGTGATCATCTCAAACAAGCCGACTGATTGTGTGATGTTCTGATTGAGCTACAGGAAATTAAATAACTTTTTCTTTCTTTTTCTACAAATTCTACTTTATCTGTATGTTTGCAGTGCTGTTAAACAAAGGTGAGCATCTGAATAACACATTTAATATTCATGTAAAAAATGTGCTGGATTGTAATATTTCTACATTGCTTTATTCTGTTTATTCCATTGAAACGGGTTTTAAACAAGTTAATACCTGATTAGTTTTAGAATGCTTAGAAAAATGTGTCTTAAATATCTTAAGTTATGTGACATACCCGGGTATGTTTGAGGATAAGCGTGTGACATACCCGGGTATTCGGTTCCAAAATCGAAGGTTACTTTCATGGTATGTTAGTAACCATAGTAACTTGCTTTCTGAAGATAACCTGCGCCGGAGCAGGTTATGTTCTAGGGTTAGATCACTTCAGCGCACGTGATATACTGATGTGCGCTATCTGTCATATATATATAATTTAATGATGAACTGCTAATATAAGTAATAAATAAGGTAATATAGTTTCAACTGTTTAAAGATGTTTGTAAAATTTCTTTACTGTGACAGTGTCACATAAGGATACTTCGAGTCTTGGGCCGGCAGGAATTGTGGGTGGGGGGGAGTGCATGTACAGTTCTCTCTCCACCTTCAATACCATGACTTAGGTGCCCTTGAGCAAGGCATCGAACCCCCAACTGCTCCCCGGGCGCCGCACCATAAAATGGTTGCCCACTGCTCCGCACGTGTGTGTGTGTGTGTTCACTGCTCTGTGTGTGTGCACTTCGGATGGGTTAAATGCAGAGCACGAATTCTGAGTATGGGTCACCATACTTGGCTGAATGTCACGTCACTCCATGTGATGGGTTAAATGCAGAGCACGAATTCTGAGTATGGGTCACCATACTTGGGATCGGCATTTTCTATAATGTCTAAATTCTAAATCAAAATACATATTTGATATTACTCAATATATAATTAGCATAAAATAAACAATATAATTCATATTCTCAAGGATTGAAGATTAAACGGACCAAAAAAATGATTGCACAACCATCCATTAGGTGGCGATATGCAATGTAAATGAAAAGAAGCATGTAAAAAGAAGAAAAAAGAAACAGCATGGCGCCTTTGCGTCCATTTCCATAGCGACTCATTTATTCGTCGCTCTTCGGGGGCGAGGCTACATAAGGGCCAGGGTGGCACTGGCCCACTCAGATTGACGGCTGGCCCACCCAATCAGAACAGACAAAAAAAAAAAAAAATGTGGGAAAGCAGAAAAAAATCATGCATATGTTACAATACTAATCACTTAAACACGTACAAGAAGTTTCATTAAAAAATAATTACTGTAGAGGGAAAACTTTTTCATATAGCGTTAATTGCCTTACTGCAACAGCCAATCAATAAGCTTAGTAGTACTGTTTAGCCAATCGCGTATTGTTGGGGGGATGGGAAGATGAGTTTACGTCTGTTAGTGAAATAAACTTTTAACATGCATGACACGAGACAAGCATGTCGAAACAGACATCTTTAATTAAATATTTTAAAAAACCAAGAACAGAACCTGAAACATTTGATGACGATGACAGTACAGACACCTCAACTGACCAGCAGTCCACCACATCATCTCTTCCATCCACCAGCAGCTCCTCCTCTCAACCCGGGCTAATCGTCGAGAAAAGCAACATACCAGCTGATTTATCCGCACTTGATGAACCACCCGCTCAGCCCCATTTACGCGAGTTTCCGCGCACAACAATAAACGGCAAGTCTAGAAATTTTGCTGCTAAGTGGTACACAAAGTTCCCATTTCTAGAGTACAGCATAAAAGACGATGCCGTGTACTGCAAGATGTGTCGTCATTTTAATGACACTATGTTTGAGGGAGTGTTTAAAGGTGGGTACCGTGATTGGAAACATATCACGCAGGCTTGTGAGCGGCACCAAATGAGTAAGCAACATCTGATCGCTCTCGAAAAGTATAACGCCTATAGAGCCTGTCAGAAATCTGGCCGTGGCACAGTAGTGAACCAGTTGAGTCACGATGCAATGAAACTGTCATTCGTACAACGAAATCGGGAACATTTAAAGGTAATTTTGGACCTTGTGTTGTTTTGCGCCAAACAAAACATACCACTTCGTGGGCACAAAGAGAGTGAAGATGCCTTGAACCAAGGCAACTTTTTAGAACTGTTCAAGTTCATTTCCAAATATGATCCCCAGATAAGGGCACGACTTAGATGCCTAAAAATGCCACTTTAATTAGCTCTGATACTCAGAATGATTTGCTGGAGGTGGCCGCTGCTTTACTACTGCGTAAAATTAAAGGAGAATTAAATGAAACGCCAGGCACTTACTTTGCACTGATTGCTGACGAGTACAAAGATGAATCAAAACAAGAACTGATTGCGGTGTGTGTCCGGTATATTCACCGGGGAATGGTAAAGGAAAGAGCTGTTGGTTTTGTGGCCACCGCAGACATGACTGCAGCTGGCATTTCAAAAAAAGATTCTCGAAGTCATTGAGCCACTACAGCTTGACCCGTCTCTGTGTGTAGGATTCAGCTTCGATGGGGCCTCCGTTATGTCAGGAAATAAGGGAGGAGTGCATGTTCTTCTGAAACAAACTTTCCCCCGTGCAGTTTACGTGCACTGTAGTTCTCATCGCCTAAATTTGGTTCTGGCATCAGCATCAAAAGTTTCCATTCAAGTAAGCACATTTTTTGATACACTGAATTCTTTACATGCATTCATGACGGGAAGCATCCGACATGCCAGGTTTATGGAAATACAGAAACAACTTCATCCAAGTCGACAGTGTCTTGAGCTTGAACGATCCATTGACATTCGATGGAGCTCTAAATCAGGATCTGTAAGCAAGGTGCTAATTTTATTTGATTGTATTTTAGAATTACTTACTGAATGTACTGGAAGTAGCCACAGCCATACCAAAATCGAAGCACAGGGTCTTCTACAACAGATCCAAACGAAGAGGTTTCTTTTTTTGTTAGTCACATTTGGGAAACTTTTTGAGTGCAGTGACTTTGCCACAAAAGGACTGCAAAGCCCGACTCTGTGTGTTTCGGACTGTATTCACCTTGTTGATGGCCTAAAAAAAGCATTTTCTGTCTTAAGAGAGAATTCACAGTGCGACTTTGAGAAAGTGCTGAAACTCACAGATGAGTTAATGACTAAACATGAAATTACAAACTTGGATGTTACCTTCAGACAAAGGAAGTTGCCTGCTAGGCTCAATGACTCTGTGGGTGTGTCAAATCTTGGAAGAAATACGATTGTGAGGAACAATGATGACTTACGGCGCTTATGGAATGAGATACTGGACAGCCAGCTGACCGAGCTGTCGTTTTCACGAAGACCAGTATGGGATAATGAAAGCAGCAGTGGCATGTCAACCGCAGTCCAGGACATTTGCTGACAAACACTTGCTAGAATCAACAAGTCAACATTATGGCATCAAGATCGCAGAAGCTGAGCTGACTGTCTTTACACATCAGATGCGTAGGAAAGCTGAGGGAGGACAGACGTTCCCGTCACTAAAACTTATTTTTCCCTTAAAATGATACATTTTCTCAGTTTAAACATTTGATTTGTCATCTATGTAGAGAAGCCGAATTCCTTGGAAAGGCAACAGGATGCTGTAAATCAACTCCTAGCACCACAGTCTGAAGCTAGATAACCAACCAGCTCTTTCACAGAACAGCTTTCAACATTAACACCATTAGAACAATTATTGACAATTTCAATTCGAAGAAGAGCTTGTCAAATTTGGGGCAAGTAATCAAAGAGATGCACAGCGTTACCATCACATGTAAACCCATGATAGTAATCATGATCACAAGCTCTTTGGATTGTATTGACCCACCTCGAAGGAAACCAGACTGAAATTCCTAAGGAGACCTGTTAACCCCTCTGGTCTTCACAGGACATATCCTTACTCCACAGAATGGCACAGAGAATGCCTTCCAATGCATATATTCACCAAAATTAACTCAAAAAAGACTTCTAAATGGATATCAGTCCATTGCTTAACTCCATATCATACATGTAACCCACACATTTGATTATAATGTTTCTAATCACTTATTGTGTATGTCTTTTTAAATAACTCTCGAATAGCTTAAGGGATCATATTCATGTTTAGTATGTGTGTGTTCGAATCTTCTTGCTTAAAACGTTTCTGACCATCAGTTATTTGTCAAATGTATCATATTCTTGTTATAGGAATCATGTCCAAATTATACCCTGCAAGAGCAGGAAAATTCGGACCACGTGCTTGATAAGATAACATATGATTTATGAATGGGTGGGACAAACAATGCAACACACCGAGAAAAGACAATGTCTAATTGGTCAAGACAACATTTGAGGTGTGGCCAAAAGGCCAGTTTAAATACTCAGGACACCATCAAATTTCGCTTTTAGCTTTTGTTTAGCTTTTGCTATCAGTCATGCCGGCTTTTAGCCTGCTTTTAGCCTTTGCTTTTTAAGATTTAGCTTTTAGTCATGCTTTTTGTCATCACTTTTAGCGGTCTTCAAGCGCCGTTCCAGTGTGCTTCGGCCTGCACGCCTACTGCTACTTAGCCACGATGAGAAGAAACACCACCTAGTCTCATCAAACTTTACTTCTATTCTTTTACTTTAGTTTCTTTTCTTTTCCGTTTGAGAGTTTGTGTTCTGAGTTAAGTTTTGTAACGCTGTGTCTCCGAGTCTGACCTCGCGTGGCCGTCTGAAACTTCAACCAGCCCACAACTCCGCATCGTCAGCCAACGCCCAACCATGGGCTTCCCAAGACGTCACTTCAATGACTACTGAACTTCCAGACAATCAGCAACCTCGGGAAACCCCCCTTTTCAGCGACAACAAAGGGAACCCCGTTACACAGGCATCACAAGTAACGTACCTCCAGACTCTGATCTGTACTGGTGAATCTAATATAATTTTAACCTAACTGATGAACTCAATGCGAGGGTTAATTAAGTGACTGATGGTTGTTCATGTCTATGCAATTTCACGTATTGCTGTAAACTTGGGATTCCACATTTTCATTCTCTTAAACTCATCCTTTCCTAACTTTCTATCCTCCTGCAACTTGTGTGAATGTGTGAGTGCGTATGCTTATGTGTTAGATTAGTTTATATGTCTTAGATTTATCTAATAAAGCCTTATTCATATTGAAAAGAGAAGTATCTTGTGTTTTGTGCTTACAAGTTAATGTCTTAAACTGCCGATCTTGTTACTGTGCTAATTAATAGTGTTTTCACTATACTTATGAACTTCTACGAATAATAATCACCCTCCCTATGACTTCATGTAGTGCTGGGCGCCTATTCTCCACTACTGGCAGGATTAAAACATCAATTCGAACATCAATGGCAACTTCTCGCCTAAAGCACCTCGTCATACTTTCTCATGAGTGTGAGATTACTGAGTCATTGGATATATGATGAAATTATTGCGAGTTACAATGCAAAGCCAAGATGTCTACGTTTTGTTTAAGATTACTTGTTTGGGCTCCAAAAAAAATCCAACCGGTAAGACAACATTTATTTCCATAATCGGAGAGTGTTTATTTGTGTTACTGTCAACCGCAGTCCAGGACATTTGCTGGTAGATGAATTTAAAAGTAAATTTTGGGATCTTTAGGGATGCTGCTGGTGCTGTACTGCATATTCACATTTACCTTTATATTATGTACTTGTACCAATAATCTCTCTCTCTCTCTCTCTCTCTCTCTCTCTCTCTTCATTCTCTCTCTCTCTCTCTCTCTCATCTAACATGTATGTTTTTGATTTGGATGTTGGTGTTATTCTTGTGATTGTGTGAATGTTTTGTTTTTCTAAAGTACATGATCTTTGTTTATTCTTATTGTTCTCTTAGATTTTATTAGAAATACATTGATGTTTTGTTAGTGTCATATATATTGCATTAGCTTTATCATTTTATAAAATAGATGACTTCAAATTCTCACAGGTTAAGCTGCAAATGCATGTTTGACAACAGTTATACTGAGTTGCATTAGCTGACAAGAACTTATTCCAGTTTAAAATGAACACATGTTTGATGAATTTAAGGCTGGGGAAAAGCATTTCAAAGCATAAGACCAAGAGTCTGCAACTAAATATTAGCTTTTAATCTTTTACATCTGCCTTAAATTCAACTTTTCCAATACTTATGCTCACAAAAGTGCTGTTCTTTTTATTTGGTAAAACATGTATGTGTCGAAAGACCTAATAATAAAATGTGACATTCTGTAGTTTTGTTGCATATTCATCTTTTAATTATATTTGCAAATGTCTTGACTCCACAGCAGATAATGCAATTTTGTCTTTACTGTTCCAATACTTATGTAGGGCACTGTGTGTGTGTATATATATATATATATATATATATATATATATATATATATATATATATTTACAGGTACATCTCAATAAATTAGAATGTCGTGGAAAAGTTCATTTATTTCAGTAATTCAACTCAAATAAATTCAGTGCACACAGACTGAAGTAGTTTAAGTCTTTGGTTCTTTTAATTGTGATGATTTTGACTCACATTTAACAAAAACCCACAAATTCATTATCTCAACAAATTAGAATATGGTGATTAGAATAAGCCAATCAATTTATCAACTCAAAACATCTGCAAAGGTTTCCTGAGCCTTCAAAATGGTCTCTCAGTTTAGTTCACTAGGCTACACAATCATGGGGAAGACTGCTGATCTGACAGTTGTCCAGAAGACAATCATTGACACCCTTCACAAGGAGGGTAAGCAACAAACATTCATTGCCAAAGAAGCTGGCTGTTCACAGAGTGCTGTATCCAAGCATGTTAACAAAAAGTTGAGTGGAAGGAAAAAGTGTGGAAGAAAAAGATGCACAACCAACCGAGAAAAACCGCAGCCTTATGAGGATTGTCAAGCAACATCGATTCAAGATTAATCGTGAACTTCACAAGGAATGGACTGCAGGCTGGGGTCAAGGCATCAAGAGCCACCACACACAGACGTGTCAAGGAATTTGGCTACAGTTGTTGATTCCTCTTGTTAAACCACTCCTGAGATCTCTTACCTGGGCTAAGGAGAAGAAGATCTTTTCAGATGAGAGCAAGTTTTGTATTTCATTTGGAAACCAAGGTCCTAGAGTCTGGAGGAAGGGTGGCGAAGCTCATAGCCCAAGTTGCTTGAAGTCCAGTGTTAAGTTTCCACAGTTTGTGATGATTTGAGGTGCAATGTCATCTGCTGGTGTTGGTCCACTGTGTTTTTTGAAAACCAAAGTCACTGCACCCGTTTACCAAGAAATTTTGGAGAACTTCATGCTTCCTTCTGCTGACCAGCTTTTTGAAGGTGCTGATTTCATTTTCCAGCAGGATTTGGCACCTGCCCACACTGCCAAAAGCACCAAAAGTTTGGTTTAATGACCATGGTGTTGGTGTGCTTGACTGGCCAGCAAACTCATCAGACCTGAACCCCATAGAGAATCTCTGGGGTATTGTCAAGAGGAAAATGAGAAACAAGAGACCAAAAAATGCAGATGAGCTGAAGGCCACTGTCAAAGAAACCTGGGCTTCCATACCACCTCAGCAGTGCCACAAACTGATCACCTCTATGCCACGCCAAATTGAGGCAGTAATTACAGCAATAGGAGCCCCTACCAAGTATTGAGTACATGTACAGTAAATGAACATACTTTCCAGAAGGCCAACAGTTTACTAAAATTGTTTTTTTTTTTATTGTTCTTTTGTTTCTTTTTTTTTTGTTGGTATTATGATTTATTGTAATTTGTTGTTATAATAAATATTAAAAGAACCATTGAATTTTTTTATTATTTATTTTTTTATTTTTGAGTTGAATTACTGAAATAAATGAACTTTTCCACGACATTCTAATTTATTGAGAAGCACCTACATTAATTCAACGATTTTGATTATGATTTTGGCTCACATCGCAGAGCTTCCAGTAACATCCTCAATGCAGAGCTTCCGGTAAACATCTTCATTCTGCAGAGCTTCGTGTTTTCATTTTAATTCCTTTCAAATTTAGCTTATTAACAATTCACACGTATTTTCCATGAAATGCCTACCCGCACTGAAGTTTTTTTATTTTATTTTATTTTATTTTTTGGTTTCCGTATCTGGGCTCAGTGGAGAAAGATCTGCCTTAAAGTTACAATGTGAATTTTCTGAATTGTGTCTCCCACAAATTCCTGTATTCACAATCTTTATCTCTGTTGATAGTTTTTTGTGTTTTTAAATTTTGGGTTTTTTGAATTTTGTGTTTTATGAATTGTTTCTGTCATTCATTCTTTTTTTTTTTCGTTGTTTTTATGACTGTGAAGTATCGCATCAAAACAACTGTGAATAATTGTATGTTAGATTTGAGTGGAAAGTAATTTATTATGGGTTTGTATGATGATTTAGTATATTCAGTGGCTTCTCCTACTTTTCTTAATGATATTTCATACTAGTTTATCAGGAAGTGACAATTTTGTTCTCTTTGACTTGTTGGATGGTAACAGTGCTAATTTGCAAATGTTTTATGTGATATTGCAGTTTTGCGCATAAGTTAAATTATTTGTTAAAAACTTTGCTTTTAGTTTAAGTGAGTTTTGTTTATATAATATTTTTATATGTTTTTTTTTGGTTTTAGTTTATCATCACTGAAGAAGAATGACAATAACTCAGAGCTTTCTTTTATTATTCTACCCTCATGTGACTCTCAAAGAAACTGAAAAAGAGAGAACTATAGGGAGTTGGGGTGTACAGTGTGGCTTTTTCATGAACTTGGCTTTTGACAATAACTCAGAGCTTTCTTTTATAAGAAATTAGCTGCATTTGTTTTTTTTTTTTTATTTATATTTGTTTTTTTTTTTGTTTGTTTTTGAAATCAATTCTGTATGTGTTGATTTATTTTTTGTCTATATTTTTGTTTTATGTGGAGAGACTGTGATGTCCTCAATCTGATGAGAGGAGAGACTTTTATCAGACCAGATGACTGTCATGTCTTTGGTTTTTTTTTTCATCAAAGTAAGAACATGCATAGAATGCAGAGATACTGGGTAGAATGTGATGTCCTTACAGAGGAATTAGGAGAAAAATCTTCTTAAAATGAAAGAAAACAAAAGTCCCAAGCATAAGCCATGGATCATGGATTTGCCTTTTAAACCCTTAATTTTAAACAAACTGGTGTTTGCGTGTTGCTTGTTTGTTTTAATTCAGTTAAATTCTTCTGAACTTTTGTTCATTGTTATGATGTTATATGATAACATTAATATTTGCCTTCAGTTTTGTATATTATTAGTCAAATGATTGTCTTGAATGCAAAAGCAGAGCCTTTTGTTATTTTTTTTATATTTTTTGATTATTTTTATGTTGTATAGACTGATACTATGGACAGTTTATGCTTATATACTGATATTTTTTGCATTTTTTTTTTGTGTGTGTGTGTGTGTGTGTGTGTGTTACACTGCCATAAGTAAAAGGAGCCCAGCCCTGTGTGTCAGTTATGTTTTCATAACAAGATATGATTGGAGCCCTAGCAGCCCTTAAAATATCCCATTTCACTGCCTCAAGAACTTACCTTTACAAGAATCTTGCGAGCTTGGTTTGTTTTATGACTTTTCAGATTTTATTGTATCCCATTTAGCTTAATGTCAATGTTTATGTGGCCAAAACACAGATAATAATCTTAGCCTGTGTATTAGTTTGTGCAGTTTAATATTATAATAGTATGTTTATGGTATATGTTATTTTTTTCAGTAAGAAGAAATTCTAGTTTCAGTAAAACATATCATTAAAAAGATCCAAACAATTCTGAGTCTTCACATTATTTTTTAAGTCTTGAACATATACAAAGAGATCTCTTTACATCCTCTGCAATACTCAGAAATAGATTTTAAGCATATTCAGATGACAGTTCTTGCAAATAAAACATTATTTTCAGTATGAATGTTTATTGATATTTGCTTCACTACACACTTCGTAAATGTACAGAGGTGTTATGGCAGCAACATAATGATCAGCTCAGTCCATTGAACTATGGCAAAAGGTTCATTCTCATTCTGTTATATAGCAAAACAAGCAGCCCACATGATTTTTCTCTATCTGTAAAACATAAAGAGCATAACAACACAAAACAGTGTTTCCTGCACCAGAAAGATTCAATGAATGCTGAATTAATTCAGCTCAAAGTAACTTTTTAACCTAAGGCAATTATATTTATGGTATAAGATGGTAATTAATTATAATGGTAATTAGAGAGAAATGTGAGAAAGGTTCTGTTGTGAATGACTGTTGTGAATTTTATGACACACAATCTTGCTTTCATTGAGTCTCCAGCTCATATCAGTGATGTCTTGAAGTTTAAGATCACATGGACAAACGCAAAAGGAAAATAAAACCACCACTAACATTATTTAACATAAAATTAATCCAAGAAATTTATCCAAGAGATATTTTTATTGTAAGTATTATTGCATTGTTGTATTGTGTTTTTTACACACATTGTTTTTTTTTGTTTTTATAAGATTGTTTTTTTAGATACATATACATGTTAAAATTGTATTGTAAGTATTATTGCATTGTTGTAAGAATTTGATTCTGCCCCCACCACCACCACGCAAAGTCACCTGTGCTTGAAGATTATTGACACAAATGTCACGCTATAATGTTACATTATAAATGAATACAGTGAGGTTATGTATGAATACAAAATAAATAATAAAAAAAACGATACTTAAAATACTTTACTCTTAAACGTCTGAATACAAACTGTCACAAAACATGAAATAAATAATTCGCAAATGTGCATTAAATGTGCAATCTTTTAAATAAAACCAAAATAGACGAACAATGATATAATCAAAAATAGAATGTTACAAAAAAATTGATACTTAAATAATGGAAGCAAACATAAGAACAGCAAGGGTTCAACAATGACAATTGTACAACAATGACCTCAAAATCGTTCCTTCCTAGCTTTTCTGGAGGCCAAATCACTGATGACATCATTGTATGGTATTGCTTGGCCAACTTTGTTATTAATACTAATAACTGCAAGTCCTCTTAGTCTTTTCAGGGACCTGGCAAGCCCGGTCTCAGCCAATCCACAATGATCACTTTCCCCTGAGTACTAATCACCCTCACCTGTTCACAATTAGCGATCTCATCAAGGCACTATAAAGCACCCACCCCAAGATCAGTTCGCCGTCAAGCCTCCAACAGGAACAGACCTCATGTTTCTGTCCTCAGCCTGCCCTTCAGCCGAAGAAGCTCCATGACGTAACATATACATACTTTTGAGAACTAACCTCTGTGTCCGTTTGCTACTGTCTCCAGGATTCCTGAGAAAACCTTCGTTCCCTGATTCCCCTTTGATCTCTGGTGTCTCAAATGTGCTGGGCAAGTGCGCTGTACCGATCTGATCCTATACCAAAGTAAAGGACGAGCATTAGTCAACCAGGATTGTGTGGCATTGACCTTTCGTCTCCGAACATACTCACCTGAACCTCACTGCTCACGGAGTGATCGTCACAGAATCTGCACCTGATATCTCCTGCTATATTCACCCTGCACTAGTATTGTGAACAATAAACTTGGTGTTGAATTCACTCACCTCTGCCTCATGTGCCTATCCTGACAAGTCTTTCCTGGGCCATTGATGATCTCTAGTATTTTTTTTTTAATCAATTTGAGCTTGGAAAAGCTCCTCTCTGCTGAGGCAACTGTCACAGGCAGAGTGGAGGCTATCCTGAGAGCTACTGACGATGCCCTGCTTGGATGTCTGCAGCTGGGGCTGCTGGCCATTGATAGGAAAATGAGTAGAAAACGGGTAAGAGTAAGGTGGCTGAGCTTGAGTGGCTAGCAGAGGCAGCCTCACGCTAATGTCTGCCATCAGAGGTAGAAGGAAGGGAGTGGGAAGAATAGGAGTTTAGGGAGGCATTCTATAAATGCCACAGTGATTGGTTGAGAAGAGGAGTGAGGCAATGTAGTGTGAGGAGTAGCCGACTCTGGAGTGCGGCCCAAACTTGTTGACGGCCTGCTGCGTCTTTAAGCTTGAGGGGAGCCGGAACTTGACATGTTGACGAATGTAATTTTCCAAAATGACAGTGGCTGCACGTCGGACCCGGAAAATTGCTGGAAGATTGCCGGGTCGCTTTCTGTGTGAACGCTAACATGTCCTGGGATTGATTCCATTCAGTAACATTGCCGGGTTCAGTCCCGGAACGAGCGCTGTGTGAACAAAACCAGAGCTAATGCTGTGTCGTAGTGATGACGTACGTTATCGCACGACTCTTTTAGTGCGGTGTTTTGAAGGCAGATCAACGTTCGCGACGAAACAAATATGTGCAAACTGTAATGAAGCAGAGATCAGTTAGTTCCTCACTATCCGCACTGAAGCTGAGATCATTTGCAAGCTTAAGTGAAAGTTAAAGTGCCTAGCGTTTTCAACTCATACATTACACATCACATCCTGATGTCACGTGTCAATACGGGACCTTTACGGGTTGTGTGTGAACACATGCAAAATCTAGCTACCCGGAAACAATTGCCGGAACACATTACCCGTGTATTTTCTGGAATCGCAGTGTGTAAGGGGCTTATGTGAAGTAGTAAGCTATGAGAAAAGAGGAGCATGGGCTGCAATTTTCACCAGAGGCAGCCTGATGTTTAAATCTGTCTCTGGGCTAGTGTCTGCTATGGAAGTTGGAGGCTACTGAAAAGAAAAGTAGTCATTAGAAACGGGAGGAAAAGCCTGAGATTTGTGGGTGCTTACTTCAGCTGCTGTAGGCCATGGGGAGGGAGTGGGGTTTTTGACATCCTGACGAGCCTGTGCAGCCTGCATGGCTAGCAGAGGCAGCCTCGTGCTAGTGTCTGCTATGGGAACTTGAAGCCGCTGAAAAGGATTAGAGGAAACAGGAGGAAAAGACTGAGATGTGAGGGCATGTGTTGCAAGCGTAAGTAGCTTTGCGCTTGTTTCAGCTTCTGTAGCTGTAGTCCACGGGGGCTTGTGATATTAGGGGGAAAATGCTGAAGAGCCTGTGCAGCCTGCACAGCTAGCAGAAACAGCCACTGAAAAGAAAGAAAGGTTAGAAGTAGCAGGAGAAATTATGACTTTGACAACATTAAAAAGTAATAAAATGACAAAAAGACATGCTTTTCCTCTTAAACCCCCCCCCTAACCCCCCCAAAAAAAGTAAGTATTGAAACAGCTAGCAAGCCAAGCTGCACATCAGCTGGTAGAGACTTGGAGAGAGGTGCCTAGCAGTATGCACAACGCATGCAAATTAGGATGCTAGTTACACTTGTTCAATAATAATAATAATAATTGTAATAGTTTCTTTATGATACCTTAGTTGTTAGTTTGCACTAGGGGTTGCACAGACTAGTCGACTTCATTGCTCTGCCATTATGCTTTAAGCTTGACTTTGATTAGATGCTGGTCCTTTATAGGGCGCAACATGAAAATAAATCTTTGAAGAATTTCCACATTTACGCTCCGTTTCCAAACAGTTAAAATGACAAATAAATGTATACATCACATGAAAGTCTACTTAAATAAATCACAAATAAGTCGTTCAACCCCTATTTTGCACCTATAATTATTAATTATTTAGGTACACTGTTGAACTTATTTTCTCAAAAATCAGTCTTTTTCATCTTATCTGTCTATCGGAGTACAATGTGTGATTTAAAATACAGGTAAAATGCTAGTGAAAATTAATACAGAAAATGTGAGTAATTTCATTTTGTGCACAATGACATGCAATTATTGCATCCAGTTGCCGCTTATCACAGCGTGAGTATAAGAGGCAGCGGGTGCACCGCATTCATTCATCCTTTTACTTTGGAGCCGAGCGGTAGTGGATCACTACTGCTCTCTACTTTGGTGTTGCAAACCAGAGTGGAGGCGTTACAGTATGACACACCAGGAGTGTGCGGTGGCCATCTCCCCTGCATGCTTCAGCACAAAAGATAATTTCTCTAAAAGAGCAACACGGGTGATCGCGACTTTTTAAAGATGTCTTATCATCCATCCATGCATTTCTGGGGGAGGTTGCTATCTGGCACCTCGGGACGGTCACGATAGCTGTCTCACGTGTCTGGGCATTGAGCACGCTGAACAAGCGTTCGTGGATGGTGCATGTTCTCTTTGTGGGGACATGAACATCTCGTAGTTGCATGAAAGACTCCATTACGTCAAACCTGGTTGGGTACCTCTGCTGCGATCCAGTGTTCATCTCGGCAATCGGGACGACGCTGCGTCCAGAGAACTCAGAGTTGATTTGAGGATCATGGTGACAGCTTCCCCAGAGGGAGTTCGTCACCCCTCAAGCACTCCGCAGCCGGACGGCTATGCTTTCCTGGGCTGCCGAGAATGTCGGGTTCGTGTGGAATCCTACACCGCGTCCCGGTCCTTTGAGGCTGGATGAGTGGTTTCTCGGTGGAGGTCATGCTGGTTCTCAGTCCCCCTCTCCAGTGTTATTCTTCCTGTAGGTGCATGGGGAGCTTACAAGATCGTGGAATGCAACTTTTACTGCTCGAAACAAATCTTGTAGTTCCTCCGCTCTCACCACCCTCGTTGGTGTACCCGCTTTGGGGTACATGGGCATTCCCTCGGTGGAGCGGTCTATGGCCATGCAACTGTACCCAACAGCCACTTCCAGTTTGCGGGGTGACCTGTGTCTTTTCCTCACGTGCCAGCTGGTATTTGTCAGGCTTAACTGGCAGTGCTAACAGAGCTTGTGGAGAAGCGGCTTCTGCCCTTCACGCCATGGCGTTAATGCAGGTCCATCAGGCCAAAGCCCTGAGAGACCTGCACAAAGGGTGGCCATGACCTGACAGTTCTGCATGAAATGATGTTTTATTAACAAGGTTCGGGAGGAGCATGATCAGATAATCAATCAGTCTGGCTCAGCTGAGACCTGACACCCCCGGCCCGACTACATGTCCAAGGTTCCTACCACTCCCTTCAGGGACCAGGTGATGAACCTGCAAGCGCTGCCCCTGGAGGAGGCAGACCCAGCCCTAGCTTTGCTCTGTCCTGTATGCACACTGCGACAGTATGTGGATAGAACTTTGAGCTTTAAGACCTCAGAAAAGCTCTTTGTCTGTTATGGTGGACAGCAGAAGGGGAAGGCTGTCTCCAGGCAGAGGATGGCCCACTGGATAGTGGATCGACAGTATGTGGATAGAAAAGCACAATAGGTGCCCTGCCCACTTAGGCTGCGTGCTCACTCTACTAGGGGTGTTGCATTATCCTGGGTGCCGGCTCGTGGTGCCTCGTTAGCAGACATTTGTAGAGCTGCAGACTGGGCGACTCTTAACACGTTCGCTAGGTTCTATGGCCCGCGTGTCGAACCAGTTTCCTTCTGTGTTCTCACCTCAAACAGGTAGTGGCACTGAGAGGCCCTGTTCAGAGTCTGCCCCTGACCGGGCAGACCCTGTCGAGTCCTCCAGCACTTCGGGGGCCAGACGTGTCGGTCATCACGTCTCCGTTCCCTCCTTCAGGGAACAAAGATTACATACGTAACCAAACATTATTTCACAAAAACTAAATAGAGATAATTGATTTGTGAATGTTAATCAATTTCAGATTCAGAACAGAGAAGAACTGTGTTAAATTAATGGTTTCATAAAAGCCACTGTTGAGCAGTAAAAAGGTATTTTAAGCTGTGTTCAAAGAACAACTACATAAAAGCCACTGTTGAGCAGTAAAAAGGTATTTTAAGCTGCAGGTGTCTGGAGCCTCAAGAGCCTCTTGAGCCAAATGAGAGGAAAAGAAACTAGCATTTGGACCAATCCGACACACCACTATTTGTTATATTTAACAAATAATATCTAAACACCCCCTCATCCAACCAAAAGGTCTATGGACCCTTCCCCCAAAATGCAACTATCACCTAAAAAATAGCAACCAAAGGCACACTATCTGATAACACTAGGTTTATGGCTACCAGGAATGCGTCAAAGCAACTCTTAACTCAAGTCTCTCAAAAACAGACACATAATGCACGTAAAAAGGTACTCTTCTCTAATTAATTAATAGAAAAACCTTACTTTGAATGAACACACATATACTTTAAGGCATTGTGTATGCTGTTACTGTTCTTGTAAATTGTCTTTTGTGTATTGTATATGTTTTTATGCATGCTTAATGATGGATCAGTAGCAGTGATGGGCAGTAGCGTCGCTACAAGTAGTGACGCTAGTAGTTTAACTACATTTCTTAGTAGCGTTGTGGTAGCGTCGCTGCTTTCTTAATCAAATAGCTTTTCAGTAGCTAAGCTCTTTTTCTGATCAAGTAGCGTGGTAGCGTAGCTGACGTTACATTATCCAAAGCATTTCTGAAACTCAAGCTCAAATCGGAAATATAACTGCTAAGGATGATCACTGATCCTGGACCAGTAAAAGTGACGCCACCGCCACTAAACCTCGTAACGTCATTGGCTCCTCAAACTGTCAGTCAAACCTCAT
This sequence comes from Cyprinus carpio, assembly GCF_018340385.1. Classification (NCBI taxonomy): domain Eukaryota; kingdom Metazoa; phylum Chordata; class Actinopteri; order Cypriniformes; family Cyprinidae; genus Cyprinus; species Cyprinus carpio. Next base: position 486,215 of record NW_024879219.1, on the reverse strand, counting down.
TATTCTTCCCGCCTCTCTCGAGTGCGGCGCGCAGTTTGGAGGATCTTAGTTTGTTTGCAGTATGAAGGTAAATAAAATAACTGTTGATTGAATAAGTACAGCGTTCTCTTTACTCAAGAAACACTATATTTATAAAGGCTAATGTGTTTTGTATTTGAGGAGCGAAGAAGAGTGTCTTAGCATTTGTTGTGAAGTCACAGTCAGATAGCTTGTGAGAAGCGCTGAATCTTTTATAATATGATACTTTGGCCAAATAACAGAAGAAAACTGAGCTCCCACATAGCGACAGAAAACTGTACAACCTGCAAGTTCATGATGCCCGTAGATGCCCGTACTGCCTTCGAATGTGGTGTTAATGACGGGGGAAAACATTCAAAATATTCAAAAACTTAGTATTTAAACTTGATTTTGGTGAAACGTTAATAATATTATGAATGACACTGACACATGCAACGATGCAAATAAACGTGCCTAAGTTATTTGTAGGCCTATACATCTGTATGGTAACACTATACAGAACAGTAAGATTTCATTAATGCTAGCTAATGTAACTAACATGAACGTACAACGAACAATACATTTATTACAGTATTTATTCATCTTTGTTAATGAAAATACAGTCGTTCATTTGTAGTTCATGTTAGTTCACAGTGCATTAATTAATGAAAACAAGCACAGCTTGATTTTAATAATGCATTAGTAAATGTTGAAAGTATTGTTCATTCTTAGTTCGTGTTACCTACACTAGTGAACTAATGTTAACTAATTAACCTTATTGTGAAGGGTTACCATTTACATTTAGTCATTTAGCAGACACTTTTATCCAAAGCAACTTACAAATGAGCACAATGGAAGATATCAAAATCAACAAAAGAGCTATTCATTTAGCAGACACTTTTATCCAAAGCAACTTACAAAGCAGTACACGTAGCAAGTTTTTGTTTTTTTTTTTTTTTTTTAATTTAGAGGCCTTTTTTGCTTTTGTTAATTGTATAATAAATAAAAAGAAAACAAAGATAGAATACAAAAAGATTAGAGAAGCAAGTGTTTTTTTTTTTTTTTTTGTTTTTTCTTTAAGAAAAGAAACAAACAGTTAGTAAATAAATAGTTTTTTAGAGTGCAAGTCTTTATTTCTTGATTCTTGAAGATGGTTAAGACTGATTTTTGTTGCCAAATTGATTTGGAACAGCTGTTGAATAAACAACTAAACCGAACTATTATGCCTGTCTATCTGCTTGACTGACAGTTTTATTGATCAGGGAGAGAGCATTGACTTGGTATGATGTTGGTTCAATATAAAAATGATTTTTTTTTTTTTTAAATAGCTTAGATGTAGTAAACTACTTTTGCCATGTTGCTGTAGCTTAGCTTGCTACATTTCACAGGGCTGTAGCTTTAGTGTACTGAAGCTTAATTTAACGAAGAGTAACTGTTAGCTTAGCTTGCTACATTTTCCAAGTAGCTTGCCCAACACTGATCAGTAGTTAATATAACCTAATCTATATGAAGTTTGATATCTATGAGTTCGTATTTTCATGATCTAAATGAGAGTGTATATTATGTGTTGATACCTATGCAACACATTAGTTTTATAAGAATCTTAAAGATTCTTCTCTTGAACTCCCCAATCTAATTTCATATGCAAGACACCATACTAGAGACAGAGAGTTGTAAAACTTACCTCCAAATGGTACCATTCCTCATTGGCTCACTCAAATCCTGAGGGTGTGACATCGTCACCTTATATAGATCACTGATCACCAGATCAGGGTGGTTCTTCTAGATTCAGGAATTCCAGGAGAAGATGCTGAGCTAAGAGCCTTAAACCCCCCCTAAGCTTGTGCCAGGCCTTCGGCCTTGACTTTCCATTCATCAAGATCCTCTGATTTGAACTGGTCTTTCTCATCAACTCACTTCAGCAGAGACCAACTGGAGCCCCAAAGTGCATCAGGACTCTTGTTCAAACAGGCGAGATGTGCAAGTATCAAACTTAGTCTTACTAATGGATACATTAAGTATCATATGCACCTTTTACAAAGTTGTGTTTGAACTAAGAAACTGGTGTTTTCGTCCTGCTGTAGATCTTCTGAATATCAAATTGTATGATAGCTTCATGGTTTTTTTTTTCTCATCTCTATACTGCTTAAGCTTTTAACCCTTTTTCATATGTACACTGTAGGCATGTGTGTGTGTGTGTGTGTGTGTGTGTGTGTGTGTGTACGTCTATGTTACAGTAGTTTAAGTGTTTATGTAGTTAATAAAGTCTTGTATCACGCTTGAGTTGTATCACACTTGAGGTTGTTCATTGTTTGCTCATAACTGAAGTCCCTAATCATGCAGATTTTAGCTACATGCTCTGACTAGTATTGTACAGTAAGAAAGTTATTTTCCTTAAACTGGAAAGTAACGTTCTTAGAACTGACAGACAGCTGACACTGAGAGGTCAAGTAAATACTTACAGCAGATCTAAATATTTATAATTAATCATAGTTATGATTGATTATTCATATTTCCACTTTGAGCTGATTCGCTACAGTAATTGGTGGAAGACATGGGGCATGATAAAACAAAGGTTATGAGCTTAAAACACTGTCAGCCTAAAAATGTGTGCTTGATAGTCCAAGGAAGAATAGGGGGTGACTTGAGATACTCATTTGCATCCCTATTTGCTGGCTTGTTTAAATGCAGATAAAGTAGGGGCTTGAATTGGTACCACTATTATGATTGAAATAGTCTTTATCGAGCACAGGGTTAGTTCAGTCAGGCCTCGGAGGCATAGTGCTGCGACCAGCTGACGTGGTCAGCTGTCAAATCACTCCAATCACTAGCATTCTCCTATTAGACACAGGACATATATACGTGGCACTACTGCTTGGTGAGTATGCTCAAATGGCTCGCAAGAGCTATTGCTTCGCTCAGGAACTAATCAGACGGTGAATTCCATCTCCATAGGAAGCGTTAAATCAGGATTTTGGACAGGATTCCTACAGAGTAACGTTATCTCACCAGATTTCAAGTCGCGAACTTGAGCGAATTTGCTGCGTTGTTTGTCAAGCGATGGACTGAAAGTGATCTAAGCGAGCACGGCTCCTGGCAATTGATATAGACACTTTGCCCGCGATTCTTCGCCAGAGTTGTACTAATACGACGGACCCAACAACTTTACACAAGATCTGCTTCCTCGCTGGAAGAGAGCAAGATATTCAAGAAGAATCAAAGCATCCACTAACAACTGGGCCATTTCACCTTTTTATTCATCTCTGGATGTCTTCACGAAGCTAAGCAAAGTTTCTTTAATTTTTTATTGCCTAGTGCTATGTTGATGAACATGCTTCAGACATTGCTCATTGTCCAAGGCTAATTGTCAGTAATGTTTGCTGGCATGCTATCGTATTACCACACCAGTAACACTACCAGTTAAATTTACCAACAAGCCTTGTTAATCTGTTTTTTATGGCTGTCGATATGGAACGGGCTGCTAAATCAGTTATATGCTGTTGCTTAAGCTAAATAGTGTATCGATAAAGTGCTTGATACTTAAATATAAAGATCGAAATTTTGCTTGTATCAATGCTAAACGTTATCTGGACAAGGGCTAATGCTGTTGCCTAAATTCGAGTACTGACCATATGCCATACTGTTTTAAAGGGGCATGCTGATCTTTTTAGTTGTTATAAAAGAGGACCCCTTTGCTACTTCTATTCTTCTGTAAGGGGATGCTGCCCTACTCTATGCATTTCAGAAGGTCTTGGCTTAAAGCTATCAGGGTATTGGGACTGCTTGCTTGTTAAGGCTTATCTAGTGTCCAGGATCATATCGTGCTAGACCTGCCGTTGCATAAGCAGGATTTATGCTTTCACCTGGCTCCACTTGGGAGCCAGGGTATTGGGATTGCTTGCGCTCCGCTGACTGCGCAAGGGTATTGGGATTGCTTGCGCTCCGCTGACTGCGGTACGAGTGCTTGAAATCCTTGAAAATGCTTGAAATTTAATGCAGTGTTTTCAAGGTTTTAAAAAATGCTTGGATTTAGATAAAGTGCTTGAAAATGCAGTGAATTGGTTTCATAATAATTTGCTTTCTTACTGAATGGTTAATCACTGTTTTTCATAAAATAAGCAGCTCCGCTCGAGTCTGCGCGCGTGGCCGTAGTGTGCTCTTTATTAATGCGTGCCCTCTGATGCAGGAGAGCGGGATGGTGTGGTGTTTATTAAAAATGAAATCTTGGGTGAGGTTGATGATTAAAAATAAGATATTGCTGGAGGTTGCTGATTATGGTTATGGGTGGGTGTTAAGTCTGCTTGGTTTGTTTTCCATTAGAGAGAGTGCGCTTCGAGCATATAAAGGTAAACAAAAATTTCCTGCTCAGTTAAACTAAATCTTAAGACTGTCGCGATTAAAGTAAAAAGTGAAAATGAATGAAAAGTGTTTATTGTGGTATACATTTAAGATCAGCTCACAATGCATACAAATCTTTATGCAGGGGTCCCCAGCATTAGAGTAGATTATTATTGGCATTATAACTAATCACACATGGCTTTGAATGCTTCAGTTGTGTTCAGATCATGCACTCACTGGACTGGACTATCTCGAATATTGTCATCACAAACAGCGGAAACGATGCAAACAAGAATTCATTTGTGGTGTAGACCGCGAGATGCAGTGAAATCAAAAGTCATTAATCAGGAATGTTTGTTGCTCGGTTCTGTATGTTTAAATACCAAATTGAATAACCATCTTGTTTCATGCTACTAAAATTACATATTGAAAGATGTATGAATATGACGTTTCATTCCCCCACTAAAAAATATAATTGACATTAATCATCATTGTCACTAAAATCTAAGGACATTCATACAAACTGTTTGTACCGGTCCAAATGCGCCACCTGCTGGCAATTTGCTGATTTTGTTTAAAACAATGCTAATGTGCCTTCAAAAATCCAAACGATTTACAAAGGAAGGTGTGTGTGTGTGTCTGTGTCTGTATGTGTGCTTTAAACTAAGGTAAAAGTATGTATGTAAACAGGTAATTTACCACAGTTGTAAAGTGCCGGAAAATGTAAATGTCCTTGGAAGTGCTTGAAAGTGCTTGAATTTTACTTTGGAAGGCGTAAGAACCCTGGTGTACTATTCTCTAAAACAACAGTGGGCGACGAGGAGTAATTGTCTTCTAAAACCAAGCAGCAAGGATACATCTATGCTGCCTTCAAAAAAAAAAAATTCGGCCAGATGAAGGCATCTCATGAGATAGGATCTGAAGCTAACACTGAATTTGGATGTGCCTTGATACCTTCCTACCTTGGGATGCATCCTGCGAAGGCAGCTTTTTCAGTTCAGATGCAGCCATCATTTCCCACACCGCATCTCTCTGCCCTAAGACCACTTCAACTCACGACATGTGGTATGCCTCCAGTGTGTTATGGACTTTATACCAGCCATTCATTCCACATAGGTGCAGCAACCACCGCAGCTTCAACAGTCTCCATACCCATGCTCAAAGCAATGGGTCGATTGTCATCATCAGCGTATCAACAATGCATTAGGCCTACAACTCAGGATGTTATACAGGTGCTGGTCATACAATAGAATATCATCAAAAAGTTGATTTATTTCACTCATTCCATTAAAAAAGTGAAACTTGTATATTATATTCATTCATTTCACACAGATTGATATATTTCAAATGTTTATTTCTTTTAATGTTGATGATTATAACTGACAACTAAGGAAAATCCCAAATTCAGTATATCAGAAAATTAGAATATAGTGAAAAGGTTCAATATTGAAGACACCTGGTGCCACACTCTAATCAGCTAATTAACTCAAAACCTGCAAAGGCCTTTAAATGTTCTCTCAGTCTAGTTCTGTAGGCTACACAATCATGGGGAAGACTGCTGAATTGACAGTTGTCCAAAAGACGACCATTGACACCTTGCACAAGGAGGGCAAGACACAAAAGGTCATTGCAAAAGAGGCTGGCTGTTCACAGAGCTCTGTGTCCAAGCACATTAATAGAGAGGCGAAGGGAAGGAAAAGGTGTGGTAGAAAAAAGTGTATAAGCAATAGGGATAACCACACCCTGGAGAGGATTGTGAAACAAAACCCATTCAAAAATGTGGGGGAGATTCACAAAGAGTGGACTGCAGCTGGAGTCAGTGCTTCAAGAACCACTACGCACAGACTTATGCAAGACATGGGTTTCAGCTGTCGCATTCTTTGTGTCAAGCTACTCTTGAACAACAGACAGCGTCAGAATGGGCTAAAGACAAAAAGGACTGGACTGCTGCTGGGTGGTCCAAAGTTATGTTCTCTGGTGAAAGTAAATTTTGCATTTCCTTTGGAAATCAGGTTCCAGAGTCTGGAGGAAGAGATGAGAGGCACCACAATCCACGTTGCTTGAGGTCCAGTGTAAAGTTTCCACAGTCAGTGATGGTTTGGGGTGCCATGTCATCTGCTGGTGTTGGTCCACTGTGTTTTCTGAGGTCCAAGGTCAACACAGCCGTATACCAGGAAGTTTTAGAGCACTTGGACAGCTGCTGAACAACAAGAGCAGCTTGAAAAGGCAGCCAGAAAGGAACTTGAAAAGGCACTTTTTTTGTATATTGTCTTTTGTGTATTGTATATGTTTTGTGCATGTTTATGATGTATCACTAGTTAATATGACCTCATATATATGATGTTTGGTATCTCTGAGTTCATATTTTCATGATATAAATATGAGTGTGTATTATATGTTGATACCTAAGCAACACATTAGTTTTATAAGAATCTTAAAGATTCTTCTCTTGAACCCCCCAATCTAATTCCATATGCAAGACACCATACTAGAGACAGAGAGTTGTAAATCTTCCCTCCAAAAGGTACCATTCCTCATTGGCTCACTTAGATCCTGATGTCAGATGTTCATCTGACATCGTCACCTAATATAGATCACTGATCACCAGATCGGGGAGGTTCTTCTAGATTCAGGAATTCCAGGAGAAGATGCTGAGCTAAGAGCCTTAAAGGCCACCCTAAGCTTGCGCCAGGCCTTCGGCCTTTACTTTCTATTCATCAGGATCCTCTGATTCAAACTGGTCTTTCTCATCAACTCACTTCAGCAGAGACCAACTGGGAGCCCCAAAGTGCATCAGAACTCTTTTTCAAACAGGCGAGACGTGCAGTATCAAACTTAGTCTTATTAATTGATACATTAAGTATCATATGCACATTTTACAAAAGTGGTTTGAACTAAGAAACTGATGTTTCCTTCAGGCTGTAGATCTGCTGAATATCAAATTGTATGATAGCTTCATGGTTTTTTTTATTTCTCATCTCTATACTGCTTAAGCTTGAACCCCTTTTTCATATGTACACTGTATGCGCGTGCGTGTGTGTGTGTGTGTGTGCCTATGTTAGAATAGTTTAAGTTTTTTTTGTAGTTAATAAAGTCTTACTTGTATCACACTTGAGGTTGTTCATTGTTTGCTCATAACTGAAGTCCCTAATCATGCAGATGTTAGCTACATGCTACATGAGTAGTATTGTAAAGTAAGAAAGTTATTTTTCCTTAAACAGGAAAGTAACGTTCTCAGAATTGACAGACAGTTGACACTGAGAGGTCAAGTAAATACTTACAGTGGATCTAAATATTTATAATTAATCATAACTAGTTATGATAGTTATTAGCGGGTAATGATTTGTGCTGGAATATTCGACAAGAAGTAAACACAATGGATTTGTTTGGTTGAGACATTTATGAGAAAAGTTACTTTGCATACAAATGTCTACAGATACATGAAATATTTGTGCAATATTAAATTCTCTCCCTTCATCACCTCTCCAACAACTGATAACTGTGTTATATTCTTCACAGACAAAATTAAAACAATCAGCAGTCAGTTCTCAGCTCCACACACAAGGAATCTCAAACCAACCACATTCACTGCTAAAAACTCTCCTCTCCTACATCTGTCCCCTCACTGAGGCAGAAGTATTGAAACTTCTCCTCTCAGGCATCCTACTGTACAACCTGTCCTCTAAACCCAGTCCCCTCACACCTTCTCCAAGCAATCTCCCCTACACTCATACCAGCACTCACACACATCATCAACACATCTCTTCTCACAGGCATTTTTCCACACCGCATTCAAGCAGGCTCAGGTAACCACACTGCTTATCGAAAATTCTCCTCTCCGGCATTCCTACAACCTAGCCTCGAAAATTCTCCTCTCCTCCATTCATAGCGAAAACACTCAAACGAGTTGTTTTTAATCATGTATAATTATATCCTTTACAGAATAACCAACTAGACATTAACCATTCAGGTTTTAGATGTGGCAATTCAACTGAGACTGCATTACTGTTAGTCACTGAATCCTTGCAGATTGCAAAAGCTGATTCCAAATCATCAGTTCTCATTCTGCTGGATCTATCTGCCATTTTTTGACACTGTGAATCATGATTTCACCATCTAGCAAGGTTCATCAACAATCACCTTATCAAGATTGTTTTCAAGTTCGGTCGTAATCTTTAAAGACCAGCTACGCAGCCACACCAGGTTTGCATTGTACAACTTCAGAAGATCAGGCCCTTCCTAACAGAGCAGTCAAGCAACTTCTTTTCCAGACTCTTGTTATTTCTAGGTTGGACTAATGCAATGATCTTCTGGCTGGACTTCCATCATGTGCAATCAAACCTCTGCAAATGATTCAGAACCCAGCAGCCTGATTGGTCTTCAACACACTCAAAATGGCCCATCATCCCAATTATTCCTTAATCCTTCCCTATAACTTGTACTGAACAATGTCTGCAACTTTGTATTATGAGTATTACAAGCACTTATGTGTTTATTTGCCTCTTTATGGTGAGGAATCCCTTGTTCTATTTCTCAGTTGTCACTTTGGATGAAAGCATCTGCTAAATGAATAGTTTTGAATTTTTGGATTGTATGTATGTAAATGTATGATTTTAGCAAGAAGTGTAACAGAAAACAGATGCCATTTCATTTAAAAAAAAATATTGGGTCTTAAACATAAATAGATCATCAGTATACAATGAAACACAATGCTATGTAAATACCTGAGAATATAGATCATCAGTATACAATGAAACACATTGCTATGTAAATACCTGAGAATCCTGAAGTAGATTTTCACATGTCTAGTTAAAATTTAGTAGAGAACTGTTTAACATGTGGTCCAATGCAAAGTATGTCTAGTTAAAATTTACAAACAGTAAATTTACATAAAGGAAGTTAAATTTTGATAGACTAATTTTCCTTTAACTTCAATTATTAAGCACATAAAACAAGGATATAATAGCACAAGTGCTTTTTGCACCAGAAAGCTAAAACAAGGATATAATAGCACAAGTGCTTTTTGCACCAGAAAGCTGTAACGATTTTCAAAATCAAGACAAATTTGTTAATATACTGTAGCAAATTTCATATATGATTTGTTCATTCTTTTTTTTATTCTATTTAATACACAAAACTACAAAGAAAAGATTTCCAAAGTTTTCAGTGACCAACTTAAATGTATTTAGTAAATATAAACAAAGTTTGATTTGTTATAACACTCTCCAAAAAGTTGGGAGAGAGGCAAAATAAAAGTGAAAAGGTTATAGAATATCCAAATTAAACTGTAAGCAGATGAATTGGTAATAGGTGAGGGGATCATATTTGGGTCTTTTATAGAATATCCAAATTAAACTGTAAGCAGATGAAGTACTGTTGTGGACATTGTGCGTTGGAGACTGACAGAGGGAAGAGAAGAAATTGTTGAAAAAAAGTTTTTTTTGTTTTCTTTGTGCACAAAAATTATTTCCACAGATTCATAAAATTATGGTTGAGCCACTGATGTCACATGGACTATTCTGTCCCTACTACCTTTCTGGGGCCTTGAATGTGGTAGTCACGATGCTGTCTATGCAGGGTCAGAAAGTTCTCAAATTTCTTCCAAAATATCTCAATTTGTGTTCCAAAGATGAACGAAGGTCTTACAGGTTCGGAACGACGTGAGGGTGAGTAATTAAGTACAGAACTTTCATTTCTGGGTGAACTATCCCTTTAAATAATGAGGGTGAGTAATTAAGTACAGAACTTTCATTTCTGGGTGAACTATCCCTTTAAATAAAATGTGCTTTTTAAAAAAAAAAATCCAGTATGAAGTTGTGTATCAAGCGGGATTGGACTAAAATTCTGCTTGCAAAAGTAGTATCCTCAATTCCCAAACAATTAAACATTGTAATTAAAAGAAAAGTTGATGTAAAACATGCCTCTGTCCCAAATTTTGGAGTGCATTGTAGCCATCAAAATCAAAATTTGTTTATATCTACAAAATAAAATTAAGTTGGGGAGTGAAAAAATGGAGTGGAATTTTTGTTACATGAGCAGGTAAGTTTTTTTTTAAATATGCCACTGTTGTTTTTAACTTACAGTAGGCTATTTAAAGGCAAGAAGATCAATGTAGCATAGACCAACATACAGTAGGCTACATTGATTTATGAATCTTGTCACAGGAAATGTGATGCTATGCAAATAACTTTCCCTTTGTTTGAAAACTCTTTTCAGTTCAAGGTTCCTTTGTGTTGCTTCAAGCTACTATGACATTGTCAACTACAGATATGACACACACAGACAAATAACGGTTCAGTATTCAGTTTCCCAACAGTTGCGAAACGATTATTACTGGCTCTCAATAGTGATTTAGTGATGAGTATTTTTAAAATGCTGAAAAATTTGGGGGAAGCTGCTTGAATTTGTCCAAAATCATATATGAACAAGTAACTCTAGACTGCCTCTAGGTAGCCTTAAAGTGTACAGATAAGGAAAATACAATAACACACATCCTTAGCTGACTGTTTCCATGCTATTCTGTTTTCAAACAGTTTTTTTTTTTTCTAAAGATAATTACAATGAAAAGTACAGACAGTACGGTTAACAGAGTGGCAACCAGGATCCAAAGCCATGATTTCTCAACACTGTCTGGTCTGGTTTCTTCATCAGTCTTCTTGTGTTTCCTTCTTCTGTTGTTGGAGAGAAGACAACATTACTGCACTGTGATGAAGAGACAACAGATCCGTATCATTTATATACAGCATTTTTCAGACTAAAACATCACTAGTGACCTAATAGCGGATCAATCATTTAATCTATTTAGATTTTAAAGAATACAGCTTTATGCACTACAGATAGTTTCACACACCATTGATGATCAGCTCTACAGTCTCCTGTTCATCTAAGGTTGTGATGTAGCAGATGTATGTTCCTGCATCAGCGTGAGTGAGACCAGAGAGTTTGATGGAGAAATTTCCTCTCGCATACTCTTCAGGGAAAGTTTTGGTTCTGTTCTTGTATCGTGGGTCCTGTTCTTCATTTGAATCTTTACCATTAATAATATCATAAACATATATGCTGCCATTGTGTCTCCAGTGCACATCAGTGTCTTGAGGTTTATGATCGTGATCATCTGAAGAACATGGCAGGACAACAGAGCCACCAATAAAGCCCTCTACTGTACCCTGCAGAGACACTGAAATAACAGAAATTGTAAGTGCAAAACACCGCCTGTGGCATAAATTTGATCTTTTAAAGGTGCAGTAAGTGATTCTAAGAAACACTACTGATAAACAAAAATCATCACACAAACAAACAATTTTGTGAATATTTACCAGCTCTCTATTCTGATCAACACTCCTTTATATGCTCAGAGATAAATGTAGACACAAATGAGACATGAAAGAAAGGAGTCCAAAATGAGAATGGGTGTTAAACGTGTGAGAAACATGGGCTATCTCTTTATTGTCTTGCTGTAATCTGAGGTTGCTCTTTTTTTCTTTGGTTACATTGTTTTTTTTTTTTTTTTTATCTGTTTTGGTCAGGTCTCAGGGCCTACAATAAATCTATCATATTTAAAGAGCATTATACATTTCAGAATATCAGGGGTTACAGTTAAAATTTATCTTCAATGCCCAGCATTGTATATACAGCACATTTTCCAAAACACACTAGAAAAGGATTTATGTAAGTGCAAGATGTGTAGTATAACAAAAATACTTTCTTTTTAACAAATTTAAATGCTAGTGTCTCAGTGTTTTTTTTTTTGTTTGTTTGTTTGTTTGTTTGTGTTTGTTGTTTTTGTTTTTTGTTTGGTTGTTTGTTTGTTGTTTAGCATTAAAAAGTTTGTCTTGTACGGTGCATTTTTGCAATCATGTCAAAATTGGTTATGGTTTCCTCTTAAAATCATTGTGCAATAAAACACTGTCTACACAAAACAACTTCAAACATGACAATGTATGTATTGTGTTTGATTGAAATGGTGTGGATAAATGACATTGAAGATCTGTAGAAAGATTTGTAGATTTGTAGAACAGAAAGAGAAAAAGGTCAGAGGAATATCACTGGAAAAGAGTGGTTATGATCAGGCAAAAGCTTATCGTGTTAATATTGGAGAAACCTTTCAGCATCAAAGAGGCGTTGTTTGGGAAGGCAAATGCAGAAGTTGCTTTAATTCTGCTTGACACATGAGTAACACTGGATTTCGATGGATGCTTCCACATAGACTGCGAACATTCGCGAAAATGTGAATGTTTTTTTTTTTTCCAAACCAGTCCGACAAATCTTTTCAGCAAAAACACAGGCCATCCAATAAGATTTGAGCATTACATCATGTGCCCGGAGCATCTACTGTTGCACAAAAAAGGCAAGAGTGTTGGCGGTGTTTCGATAACCAGAAAACCAACTACTGTAACACAGAAGAGTATCCTGAGATAGAAGAGAGTGGATGACGAGTTTTTGTTATCTTTAATATCTGACAACAATTATTCTCACATGTTCTTAAAATAATTTCTATTAATTATCCACTGAATTATGTGATCTGGAGTGTCTGTTTTCTTCTATGTGCGCAAATGAGTCAGAGTGCATTCACTTTAGATCTCCCATATTAATAAAATCGAGGGAAACATTTTTCTACACATGAAATATGTAAGCAAGTAGACATATGATTATAACTAGATATTTTCTGTATGTGCTCATGGTATTTTTATAACAGTTAAGGATGTTTATGACAACATAAGCAGTGGCTTTATTAAACATACAAAGAGTGCATGTCTGCCTAGAATCAAAATCAACTATAGATCACAATCGGGAGTTATTACAAGCACTCAATGATGGTTTAAAGCAAATACATTAATAATTACATAAATTTTTATATGTGGCTTGATGCTAATTGTACTTCTATTTATATTTTACGATGTTTTCTTGTAAGCATTACAGATAGTTTGTGTTTCTGGCATAGAACCTAACTTTATTTAGCTATATTAATTTAATGTTTTATGTTGAGCAGTGGATGATGTTAAATCCATATATGAGATACATATCTGAGGAAAAATGCATTGCTGGTCGGAAGACGAACAATCGTTTCGTATTCGGTGTTAAAGCACTGTTGTTTGTCGGCTACTCGTCTCGCTTTTTCACATCACACTCATTGTGGAACGGCCTTAACAATGACTATGTCTTGCGGTAAACACTTTAAAATACGGGTGCACAAATATGCAAAAATTCACACTTAACTAATGCGCAGATAATCACGAGTTGATATACAGTGGGTACGGAAAGTATTCAGACCCCCTTAAATTTTTCACTCTTTGTCATATTGCAGCCATTTGCTAAAATCATTTAAGTTCATTTTTTTTCCCTCATTAACGTACACACAGCACCCCATATTGACAGAAAAACACAGAATTGTTGACATTTTTTTTTTTGACATTTTCTTGAACGGCCCAGCCAGAGCCCTGACTTAAACCCAATTGAGCATCTCTGGAGAGACCTGAAAATGGCTGTCCACCAACGTTTACCATCCAACCTGACAGAACTGGAGAGGATCTGCAAGTAGGAATGGCAGAGGATCCCCAAATCCAGGTGTGAAAAACTTGTTGCATCTTTCCCAAAAAGTCTGATGGCTGTATTAGATCAAAAGGGTGCTTCTACTAAATACTGAGCAAAGGGTCTAAATACTTAGGACCATGTGATATTTCAGTTTTTCTTTTTTAATAAATGTGCAAAAATGTCAACAAGTCTGTGTTTTTCTGTCAATATGGGGTGCTGTGTGTACATTAATGAGGGAAAAAAAAATGAACTTAAATGATTTTAGCAAATGGCTGCAATATAACAAAGAGTGAAAAATTTAAGGGGGTCTGAATACTTTCCGTACCCACTGTATAACTCATAAAGAACTAAACCATTCATTAATGATTTCTACATCAGCAACTAATGAACATTCTATATGATGATTCATATATTAAGTAATAAATAAATCCATTTTACATGGTGTTTGGACATAAATATGTGTTGGCAGTGTGTGAACACAACCACCTTACACTGATAAAAATCCACCCAATCCTCATTTTTTTATTCCCCTTTAAACCAAATCAGTTTCACTAGGCCTGCCGTTTTGATTCTCTGTAAAATGTGACATCACATTGCATAGAGCGGGGCCATGGCATCTGATTAACAGCTCTGCATTGCCATAGTTTCTGCCCTCAATGGTTGTATGCAGTGTTCCATTTTGTCTGCTCTCCAGCAGCTGTAATGTCAAAAATGTCTCGTAAGCAATACCAGTGTTCTGTGTTTGGATGTAAGTTTTCATTTTCTCCCAACATCTGAGCCACTGAGGACGCTGTGGATTACTTTCATTTTTTAAGGTAATGCGCCTCAAAATCTACCTAAATGTTTATTTAAAAAAAACACTTTAAGTCGTGGCCTAATGGTTAGAGATTCAGACTCGTAATCCAAAGGTTGCGAGTTTGAGTCTCAGGCTGGCAGGAATTGTAGGTGGGGGGAATGAATATACAGCGTTCTCTCCACCTTCAATACCAAGACTGAGGTGTGCTTGAGCAAGGCACCGAACCCCCATCTGCTCCCCGGGCGCCGCAGCATAAATGGCTGCCCACTGCTCCGGGTGTGTGTTCACGGTGTGTGTGTGTGTTCACTGCTGTGTTTGTGAACTTTGGATGGGTTAAATGCAGAGCATAAATTCCGTGTATGGGGTCACCATATTGTATGTCATGTCAATTTCACTTTTTCACTTTTTTATGTCTGCACAAATCATTTCACTGCTTTGTGAATGTCATGTTGTTATAGTGCTTAGAGTTTTAACCGTATTTGTTTTCATATGTTATCAAAATATTTTAACTGATCAGCGCCACGCTGTTCGTTTTGTAGTGCGGTCGTGCGGCTCGGTCCATTGAGCCATGCTGATGACAGGTCAGCACGGCACGAGTTCTGTAACATCACGATGTTTCATCCCACTTTCAGTGCATTTGGCTTCCCATATGTACGACTAAACACCGGTTCTCTCGCTCTCAGTTATGTTGCTTCTACCAGCTGTTTATTGCTGTAGATATGCAATGCAGAGAGACATATATGCGATGCCCTCTTCTGGAGACCGGCCAGGATTATGCAGCTTATTTGCATTTAAAGTGATACACACCAGAACAGCTCTTTTTTAGACATGCCCCCAAAAAATGACATTTTCCAGATGTTATTACAATTTATCTGTGAGGTATTTTGGGCTGAAACTTCAGAGTCACATTCTGGGGACACCCAAGACCAATATTACATCTTATAAAAAGGGGCATAATAGGTGACCTTTAAAGCAGACAAATGGAAGTTGAAATGCATGGCTTCGACCCATTGTGGTAATTAACACATGAATTTACACTATAGTTATTATAATATGTTGTTAGGGAATTAATAAATTATGACACATTTAACTAATAACAATTTATTGATTGCTTAATCTATGAATAATATGGAATGTTTATTTGTAAAGAGTTATCATTCTTGCTTGTATATTTCTCTTGTGTCATCTCAATTTTTTAGTTGCTCTTTTTGTGATTGCTTTAATTATGAAAACTATGTTTGTGCTGCTTAGCATGTTCATGAATTCAGGGGCAGCTCAGTGAAAGGGAGGGGTGCGTTCCCTAGTGAAAAAAAATAGTATACTTAAGCTAAATTTATTTGAATGTACTTTAGTATAACTAAATGCATTTGTGGCATACAATAAATAGGTATACTTAAAACTAATTTTGTACTGAATGCATATTAGTTGTGCCAAAGCAGTGCTTAATTTCAACTAAAGTTGCAACAAATATACTACAGTAGAACTATTGCAATTATACATAAGTACACTTTAAATATCCATACTTGTATTTAAGTTTTGAAATGAAGTATTCACTCAGCATGAACGTCTAATGTACTTTGCTGGCATTACAAATTAAACTTTAAGCATGTTGAACATACATTAATATTATACTAAAAACAAACTGAGATCATACTATCCTTTACCTTTAGTAACTTTAAAACACATTGCAATGACATTCAAAGTAAACTTGAAGTGTGCTAATAGCATCAATTATTGTGTGCTTCTAATGCAATTAATTAATCTTTATAAATTATGGCACAACTTTATAATTCATCCCTAACATTTACAGCATACCAGCCAACTCACTTACCTGGAGAATACCAGTGACAAAATGGGGACAGACATTTGAACAATAAATGTTGGAAAACACCACGGACTGTATTTAAACCCGGGTCGCTGGAACACAAGCACCAGGGGCACCGTAAGGGGGGAGAAGTTTAAGATGATTCCAAGGGCCTTGCTTTTGATGGGGCCCCCCGAGGGGGGATTTCTAATGAGGGGGGTGAAAGGATTTGGTGGCTTGATGGTCTCGCAGTAGGCTACACTGCATTTAAGTGACACATGAATTGAAATTCTTTTAATGCATTTTACATTGTTTCTTTTCATGCAGTTAACGTCTCTGAAGTTATTTAACATTTTATAATTTTTTTGGGCTGGTCAGGATAATTTTTACTAATTCATTTAAAAATTCATATTGACAGGCCAAAGGGCTGCAGTCCACATTTCAAAGTACAATGTTGCCATTGGCTGTAGGGACATTAAAGAACCAATAATGGAGAAAAAAATTTTGTTGGTACAGGTGCATTGGAGTGTATTAGGAGTTTACTAAAGTAATAAACCTTCTGATCAAGTATGTGAATGTCTTTCACCATTTCAAACTGACTAACTACAGTATATGGGTTTTTACATTTTACTTTTATAACTTCTTTCGGTATTTATGTAATGCTGCTTTGCAACCATGCAAAACCGTGAAAAACACAAATGTTAGATGTTTTCCATTTAAAAAAGTTAAAGGTCATATTTATAAAAAGTATTGCATGATTATGAATTATTATTATTTGCAACTCAAAAAAATTATTTTTATCTATACTATTTTTATACTCAACAGTTAGAACTCAAATACAGTGTATTGTATTGAACATTTAATCATAATAGGTCAACAGAGGATTTAAAAAAAAAAATTACATTTCACTGTAGGAAAACGTGCGATTGGGAATTCTCTCGTTACTCTTTGTATTCTCTCCTGTTTCTCTCATTTTCTTTGATTTCCCCCCGAAAGAAAATCTCTTTAAAAAATAAATTAATTAACTAAACGTTAAAAAACACAGCATCATATTAAAATAATTTCATTATTCTCAGATTTGAGTCTTTAGCTGGAATGAGTTTCTAGTCTCTAAAGTTTTCTTCAGAAAAATGTGCTTAGCCTGCAACACAATAGTGTGCACTCTAGTGAGTTCAGACATTTACTATTAGCAGTGTTTCTCAGAAATCGCTTACCTTTATTTATCAGCACTGCAAATACACAGATGAAGCTGCAACTGTAGAAACAGAAAGAAACAAGATCCTGTTAAATGCTGTGACTCGACTGGGTTTTATTTCCACATAATGCAAACGTGATGAGATAATACAAAGATAACACTCCAGATGGCAATGCTAATTGCTAATGTTGATGGAAAATTACTAAATAATGTTAGTTATTCCCCCACAGGTAAATCCGTTAATCATTAATCAACCACTTAGTGTCTAATGTGTTAATGGTGCTAAAGGTTCTAATCTAAACTAAAAGGTTCCCTTTTATTTCTAGTTTCAGCAAAGCATCAGCAAAACCACAACACAACAGAAACAAACTAAAATAGGAAGACGTGTTTGTCCACATAGCGTTCTGAACTCATCGAACATACCTGATCATCATGGTGCCCTAATATCATCAATATGTTTTATTTTAATATATTGCATTTAAATATTAAATTAAGATTAAATACTCTTTTTTTTTCTCAAATAACAGAGTAACAAACACGCTTCCGCATCAGTATGCCATGCGTGCTACGGATGACATCAGACGTAAGTGACGTCAACAGTAACCACGTGAACGATATGAAATGCACACCAGAAATTTGTAAACGTATTCAGATTTACTTCAGTTTATTCCAGACACCTGCGACAGAAGGTGACTTTCCCAAGCTTTTCATCACATGTAGCCAACTCATGGTCTTTGACTCAATCTTTACTATTAGTATAATACTGAACATTTTTCTGATTTTTGTCAATGTGTCTCCAGTCATATCTCTGTCATGTCTGGACTTCAGTTCTTCAAAAGATTAGTTTTGTTTCTCATCTTCATTCATCAGACTACAACATATTGTGCCAGTTTCACTGTAAAATGATGGACCCTTTTCACAGACTGTCATAATGTGTTTCCACAGTTATTAGCATTTTATATATAGCAAAGTTTTTTTGTATTTTCATTTTTTATGTACATTTATAACACTATACACTGTGTTATATTACTTAGGATTTAAACTTCAGGGGGTTTCTGATACAACAGCTGAGGAAATGATGGCACATTTGACATTTTTCTCTCTTCTGACCAACATATTCGATCTCTGGCTCCATTAGATCTTAGATGGATATATCTTTTCAACAGGTAGCTATAGCATCAATATACTGTATGCAGTGTTGGGGAGTGAATAGTTATGTAACTAAATTATATAATTTAATTACAAAATAAATGTAATTGTAATCAGTTACAGTTACAGTTACTGAGAAAAAAATGTGTAATTAAATTAGTTACTTATGAAAATGTTAACAATTACAAAGGGGGTTACATCTGATTTATTTTATTTATTTTTTACACACAACACATACAGATTTAATTGATTTCTTTGATAAATTGCAGTGACTGTTCTAAAATATGAGATACAGAATGGGACACATGCTTTTTCAATAATTGTTTTATTTCCTATTTGGGTTTATGCATATAATTCATTTTTTTAACTGTTTAAAAATCCATCTTTGTTTTTTTTGTTTTTTTTCAAAGCATTGTTAGATGCCAGTGTTTCCTGTCACAGCTATGTAATTATTTGATTTCAAAAACAGTATACTACTACTAAACTATTTCTTGTTATGGTTTTAAATCTGTATTTAACCTCCGAATGATCTCAAAGAAAGACTGATTTTTTTGGTGGCTGTGCTTTAAAATTAAATTATTATAATCTTTTTAAGTTCTGAAAGTTTTCGAAAGTGACAGTAGGCTAATCGGTGTTAAGTGCTACTGTAAGGTTATTAAAATTAATTTTAGATGTTTAAAAATATGATAATAGCAACGACACACGCCTCAGGAGCGCAACTGCCCGAGCGCTTTGGAAAGGAGGAGAAAGTGGCGCGCCTAGCGTTTTCCACACGTTTTAAGGCGCGACATGTGAACGGCCCCTAATACTATCAGTTAAACTTTTTTTTTTTTTTTTTTTTGGCTGCATGGTAATAATCTATCTATCTATCTATCTATCTATCTATCTATCTATCTATCTATCTATCTATGTTAACTCACTGGGCGCGTTGACGCGCAACCACGCCTGACATATTTAGCTGAGCAAGCCAAATGAAGCGAGCGAAAAGTAAGCTACTATGTGGGACCATTTTCGACAGAAAGGGCAACGAAGTTACTTGTAAAATAGCCTATGCTACATGGTATTAAAGTATAGCAGTAGTGCAAGTACAATGCAATATCACTTGCGACCCAAACATCCTCAAGCAAATGAAAGGCGCTTCCCAAAGCTGGCCGCTCTAGCGAGACATTGGCTGCATCCGAAAACTTAGGCAGGTGACTTGCTGCCTCGCTGCCGTATCAGGCAATGACTTTGCAGGCAGCGTTTTGTTTTGCACGAAGGCACCTCACGAAACTGATTGTGGACAGGCTTCTGAGGCAGTGTAACGGTTAAATGATCTACAGCAAAATATAGAGAGCTTTGGTGATAACTAAGTGGATATTTCATTACTGCAATATTAATTTCTCGCTAGAAATGACATCAAAAGTGGAAAATTTTGATCAAAAACAAACATTTACACACAAACTGACCACCGAGCGCAACTTTCAGACGCCATCTTTATTTTTTTGGCTTAACTGTCACGGAATGTACCGCACAGGATTGTGTGATATCAAAGGCAGTGAAGGATACATTTATGCTGCCTTCAAAAATCGGCCAGATGAAGGCATCTCAGGAGACAGGAACTGAAGCTAACATTGAATTCGGATGTGCCTTGATGCCTTCCTACCTTGGAATGCGTCCTTAGAAGGCAGCATTTTTCAGTTTTCGGATGCAGCCGTTATGTCTTTATTCCCGGGACATCTGTGCCACCGGAGAGGGGTGTTTTCTGCCGTGGGCGGTCCACAGGCTGCGCTCCAGACTAACCCCACATCATGACAGGTTACATTTTTTAAATAAAAACTGAAAAAAGAAATTATCGCGGCCGGAAAAAAAATAATCAAGCTCATTTTTTTTTTATCGTGCGATTAACTGATTTATCGCGACAGGACTTTAGTTAGAGAACCTGTAATCTGTAACCTATTACATTTCCAGAGTAACTGTCCCAACACTGCTTATATGTTTTCATATTAGTGAAATGAAAAGGATTAAACAAAGTAAATTTAATCAGTAACTTACATGAGTGTGAAAGGGAAGCTTCCTTTCGTAAACTCCTCTGGGAAATGTTGTATTTTTGGTCCTCAAGTGAATCATTTCTCTTAATGATGTTTTATATATTCCTGCCATCATTTAGTCTTAATACATTATCGTGTTTTGTCTTTAGTTTTTGGTAAGAGTAGGACAAGATCGCAGAGCATCCAGTAACATCCTCATTCATGAGCTGCAGAGAAACCAAAAGACAGTTTTATATATTCCCTCACACAGATTTCCATATCTGGTCTCAGTGGAGAAAGATCTGCCTCGTAGTTCCTCTCTCTTGTCTTCATCCTGACAGACTGAAGAAGTGCTGTGAAGAGACTGTGATATTCTCTGTCTGATGGGAGGAGAGACTTCAGTGGTTAGTTGTCAGATGGGCGGGTGAGAGAGATCATGTGTTTAGTGAGAAACAAATGACAGCAGATTCTTTTGAGATTCAGTGAATCTGAACTCCCTTTGATATTTTTCAAAATATAATTAATAGTATTACACACTCAGTTATCAGTTACAGTATCTGTGTACATTCTGGCTCTTTACAATGTGAAGTTTTCTGAATTGTGTCTCCCACACATTCCTGCTGTCATCGTGTCTATAATAATGTATGAGCTGACTTCAGTTTGTCACTGTAAAAAACAAGAAGAATGCAGAGCTACCAGTTATACATACCCTCATTTGTGACATGCAGTCACTTTTTCATGAACTTGCCTTTCAAATGGTTTTCATCAATGAAAACAAACAGCTGACAACAAGAGTTTTTTATTTGTGTTTATATCTTTTCTCAATTCAGCTAGATCTGTCTCATATATACTCTCTTTCAATTTTATTCTGACAAACTGTTTCAAGTGCTGTAAAGAGACTGTGACTGATAAATAAGTATAAATGGATGAATATTAATGAGAATACAACAGTTTTTTACAAAATTGGTGGTGCTAATGGTTACAATACAGTGCCTGCATGGATTAATAGAGAAATTAGATTACCTCTCAAAACTTGCAACTTGGAGGGGGTCAGGGGAGGCTTTGGTGAATGTCTGTTTGTGGGACACTCCTTTCCTGACACACTTCTTCTTTGTAAAGTGGCTGTCCCCCACAATGCCACAGCCATCTCTTTTATGAAGAGAGAATCCTTTGTGGTGGATGTAATTTTCCTCCACACCTCTTCTCTAATCCAAATATTGTCTCCTATGTGGATCTTCAAAACAGAAAATGAAATATTTACTTTAGGCACATCTTAAATTAAAGGCAACTTAAAAGACAAGATATTTAGTAAATTCTTGATTTCCACTGACTTACAGTAAATTGTATGAATAAAACCTCTCAAGGGTCATTCTGTGTCAAAACAATTACATTTTAGCAACTTCCCCACCTAAATTTTTGGATTTATTTGATATATATATATATTCGTGCAGGTGGGGCAGTGTTCAGGAAGGAAGGGTCCAGGTAAGGGGCGGAGTCCGACGGCCGCACGCGCTCCAAAGATTGGCAATCTTTGTTGCATTACATGGTGACAGTTCACAGTTGCACTTTTCAAGTTTTTTATCCAAGATTAAGATTTTGGGTCTGAACAATCTTTTCTTTCAATATCTTAATTTTTAAGACCCTATATGATTCCATTCCAGCAATACTGGAGTCCCAGTATGGTTTCTGGGATGTGGGTCACTTCACATTCAACTGATACTTTTCTTTTAAATAGAAATGTCTGAAGAATAATGTTGAAACTAGAATTGGAGGTTGTTTCCCTCTGTTAAAAACAATTGCACAAAACATATATGTCTGAGTGCTAAATTATCACTGAGAACGATGTTGAGACATCTTTAATACTTCCTGAGTTATAGGCATTCAAAACCTCAGAAATAAATAAATAACAAGAAAAAAAAACACAAAATGATTTTTCCCATTTTTGAATGGCCACCATTGGCATATGATGCAACAAAGAGAGCCAAATTCTACACGTATTCCTTCAAATATTGATCTACGAAGATTAACAATATTTCAGGGAAAAAAAAAAATCTGGTATTTATTGATTGTTTTCTCATTGTGATCTCCACTGTGTGTATTTCTTTATATATATATATATATATATATATATATATATATATATATATATATATATATATATATATATATATATATATATATATATATATATATATATATATATATATATATATATAGCTGAGGACCTGTAGTTGATGCGGAATGACCCTCAAACATTCTTCAAAATATCTTCTTTTGGTTACCACAGATGAAACTTATACAAGTTTTAAAATAACATATAGGTAAGTAAATGACAACATAATTTTCATTTCTGGGTTAAATATTCCTTAAGGGTAGCACAAATCAGCTGGAATGTAAAAAGGATATGGTTGATCTTTGTTGACCAGGGATTGGGGAAGTTTTTGTTCACCCATAGAATTACCACCCTTCACACCAGTAGCAAGGGTCCCAATATAGTATAAATATCATTATTCCTAAGGACCAGAGGAAGAAGATATTAGTATTCCCGTTGATAGCTGTAAATGTTGTGCTTTTCCTTGACTGAAGTACTTTGCCTACCACATAAGACCTGCATTTGTTTTTGAAAGATTTTAATATTAAAAACAAGGTGATATAATTTTACTATACCAAGATCTCTAGTCATTGGATCTTAACAGTTCAAGTGGAACCTTTCAGTAAGGGTAAAATGGGCTTAGTCAGGGTAGATGCCACATTTGCAATTGCGATTAAAAATTAGGCTGTGTGGGATAGGCATATAGTCAGTTTAAAAGGTTATACCATATAAATGTTCTAGATTATCACATGCTTCTTAATTGGATTATTATATATTTTTTTACATTTACATTTAGTCATTTAGCAGACACTTTTTTCCAAAAAAGGTTATACCATATAAATAAAAAGCAATAATATGCAAGTGCTATGACAAATTTTTAATAAAAAAAAAAATTACATTTAAAAAGTTTAAAATATTTACTATATATAATAATAATAATAATAATAATAATAATAATATATAATAATGGTAATAATATACTTAACATATATAATATAATAAATGTAATATAATATAATATAATAGTATTATAATAAGTATATTATTACCATTATTGGGGGCAAAGTGAACTTTTTGATGTGTGAAAAACAAATGGGGTAAAAAGGCTTGACAATTGTTCTAATGTACCGCTTATCCTTTATTTCATAAAGGCTCAGAGTTGATTCAGAAGTGTTTTTATTCAGAGGTGGGTTGTTGCCCTCTGGACTATTGGGCAGCTCATCTGGTCCTCCCTAAGGTGTGCTCTCAAAAAGTGCAGAAGGTCTGTTAAGAATAGATGGACCTGCAACCAACCAAAATCTGGTCCTCCCTAAGGTGTGCTCTCAAAAAGTGCAGAAGGTCTGTTAAGAATCTAATTGAGTGTAATATCATTCCTTTATTATCTCTCTCTCTCTCTCTCTCTCTCTCTCTATATATATATATATATATATATATATATATATATATATATATATATATATATATTCATACCAATTACCATGTATTATCTATTTATATATCTCTCTATGTATAATTTTTTTTATTTACAATAATACATATTGTTATGCTTCAGTCATATTCTAAAATGTCTTAAAGTTCCACAGTCTAGATGCTCCATAATGACAAAACAAAAACCAGAGTTTAGATAATCCAAATAACCAAAACAACACAAGTGCAGGGACAACTCTGTGAATGTCCATAGATGTCCCTGTCAGAGCCTGGATTTGAACCCAATCTAACATCACTGGAGAGAACTTAAAATGGCCATCCATCAAGATTTGGAACAGTACCTGTTTTTGAGAAGGCTCTTTGTAGCACTTCATTTAGGTTCTGCTGCAGTGTAATGTTAAGGCTTTTGTATGTAGCCAGCTCTGCAACCTGATCCCCTTTCTCCTTTTCTAATTCAGCTAATCTTTAGTATTGTAGAGAACAAGAAACAGAAAAAAGTTTTTCTCGTCAGATTTTCATACTAAGATTCTGAAATTTTCATTATTAAGAATTTCTTATTATAGGCTGTTTGTAAACAAATGGAAATTGTTAATTATTCATAAACTCTTACTTATGTTTGAATTGAAACAGGGGGGTATTGCACAAAAGCAAGATAAGGGATTAAGCTGGGATTTTCCAGTTATCCTGGCTGAATTTAGCCCTGACTCGGTTGCATGAAGGGAGGCTAAATTAATCTACATTAAGTTACTATGGAGATTTACACTTTGCTGCTAGCCTGCTCCGGAGCAGGCTAACAACCAGGCTAAGATTAATCTTAGTGATTTATCTGTTAGTTCTGCTGTCAATCCTTCTAGAAATTAATGTTTTACAGTCACTCCATGGTCTTCTGCAAATGTTGCATCATTTTAATTATCATGCATTAAAATACGACATATACTGTCATTCATCTAAGTATCCCTATTTTAGTGTTGTTATGAAGACTGTTCATATTGCTGTTAGAGGTTTGATGAATGCATATATTATTGCAGTTGTTGAAATTATAAGAAATGGCTGATAAAGTTGCAAATGTGGTTTCATTTAAGTCCATGACGAGGTCAATATGTAGTGTATATAAATGTTCCATTTGTTAGTCTCTTTCAACTCGAATAAAGGAGTTTTTGTTTATGTTTTGAAATTTGTTATATTATTGAGTATTGCAACAACCTTATTTCCATTTTTAGTAAACAACAAAATACCTTTATTTGTTCTGGATCATCTGATTCTTCTTTTGAAGTTCTATCCAAACCTGTATGAGTTGCTTTCTTATGTTGAACATAAAAGTAAAAAAAAAAAAAAAAATACTATGGAAGTCAGTAGGAGCCAGCAACTGTTTGATTACCAGCAATCTTCAAAATATCTTCTTTACACAAAATTGACATGACACCTCAAGCCTTCTGGAGTCCAGTGACACGGTCTCATCATCAGCAGATGTGCCTTCCTTCTGCCATATTCAATAGAACTTGTATTGATAGTTTTGACAGGACGTGCCAAGCCTATGATTTTAATAAAGAGAAGTCACCAGCGGATCATAGTCTGGTGGCTCCAGAAGTGTAATTTTGTTTGTTTGTTTGTTTATTTCAACAGGGACAATGTGCAAAAACATTAATTAAAGATGTTTTGCACCAGATTTAGCTCAAGCTAGTTTCCATCTGCGGTCCCCGAGCAGGTGAATTACAAATACAAAATATACAATATAAAATGTAATTAGTCACTCAAATACAACTATTAATTAATTCATTCAACCATTCTCCATTACAACCATCAATCAGTAAATCATACCAAAATTACTATAATAAAACTTAACTAAAAATCATATTTACATACACTGTTATCTATGCTGACACAACTGGTTTTCCAATAGCACTTTCCTAGTATTGCGAGAAAAATCTTTCAGGTCTAAGGTAAGTTTCAGACTCTGTGGGAGTTTGTTCCATTCTTTGATGCCTTTAAATGAGAAGGCTGTCTGTGCAAAGGCCGAGCCACGTTTAGGCAGTCTACAATCATTGCAACTTGTAGATCTGGAGCTCCTAGTCATCTGTTCAGAACAGAGCTGGACAAATGTTTTCAGGGGAGGAGGCGCAATATTATTTAAAATTTTAAAAACTAATCGCACATTGGCATACACAATTATATTATCAAAATTTAACATGCTGTATTTTCCAAGAATCAGACAGTGATGATATCTCAGTGGCTTTTTGTCTAATACTTTAATAGCTTGATTATATAACGATTTTAAAGGTTTTATTGCTGTTTCACTCGTCTGTGACCAACAAGAAATACAGTAATTAATATGAGGAATT
Source organism: Cyprinus carpio (assembly GCF_018340385.1). Taxonomy (NCBI): domain Eukaryota; kingdom Metazoa; phylum Chordata; class Actinopteri; order Cypriniformes; family Cyprinidae; genus Cyprinus; species Cyprinus carpio. The sequence goes on along the minus strand of NW_024879219.1, from coordinate 459,537 downwards.
ATCATTGCCTCCAAGTAAATTTTTGCAGCATCATGAGTCAATGTATTCCTAATATGTCTACTAAACAGACAAACTGTATTTTAGGGTGCTGCAAATTTTCTTAATATGTTTTTTAAAAGTGAAGGTTGAATCCAAAACAAGGCCTAGATATTTAAATTCCTTCACTACTTTTATCTGATTTGCATAAATGCATGGAAAGGAAGACTTCAGTCGTTGAGTTTAAGTAAAATACATTGCTACTGTTTTATTTACATTCAGTGTGAGCGAGGCAGAAGAAAGCCAGTTTAAGTGTGTTACCAGACACTGCAAGGTAAGGCAAAGTCAGACAGTCCACATAACAAAATCTAAATACTTGATTGTTTTCCATATGCAGTAGTACGGCAGTAATGTACCTTGTATGAAGAGGCCAGTCTCTCTTGTTTGGCCAGAGTCAGTGGCTGTCCCTCACTGTATCCCTTCCATCACTGGCTTCCCTTTATTCAAGTCCAGGGCCAGCTCCTCTGCTGTGGTCAAGTCTTGGGTTGGAGGGCCACAGGGGCGTGTCTAGAGCATTTTTAAACGGGGTGGCCAGTCTGGGGCACTGGCTCAAAAGAGGGTGGCCGGGGGGTTTGGTATGGTTTGCGGCATGATGTATGTTAAAATACATTGTGTATACACTCTTTAAACAAAGAGTGACAGCTTTTTTAGTGGTAGAGCACTCTTTGCAAGCTTTCTAGTCTATGATCCTTTAAAAATGTAGAACTTTTTTTTTCAGCCACACACACGTTGCAAAGTTTCGGGAATGACATCTGCATATTTATGTGGGATTCACTCTTGAAGTAGCAGTGATTGACACAATGATGACCAAAGCAATAGACGGGATGTGAAAATGGGCATTAAGACTAGAGCACCCTCACTAATTTTAGAAGCACCCTCAGTGATTATTTCTGGAACCTGGATACCTGCAAAACTATATACAAAAAAAAAAATACAAATGCACTTAATAAAACAATTGAATAAATGCATATTTATAAGTTAAGCACCTAACTAAAATAAGTAGGCTATTAATAAAATAAATAACTAGAGAAGGCTGACTATAATCAGCTTGCTTCCATTTAATGAGATAAGCCTACTCCTCATCTGAATTAGAAAAAAAAGCGCTTCTAGTCTTCAGTGATGCAAGAACGTTTGAGCATACACGTAATCTCTGAGCAAAAGCAGAGCCAATTCATAGAAGAGCAATGTATATTTAAAAGCACACATCCAGTTTTGTGTGAGTGAAGGAAATCCACTTGCGAGTGGAGATTCGTGCTCGCGCATTACATGGATCATGTAACATTATGCGCTCTCGATATCTGTCAAATATCACGCTATAGAATACGCCTAAAATTAAGTATAAAGAGGAGAAGAAAGCGGCCGTAGGCAGCTACACATGCCAGGATCCGCCACAGCCAGATGCAGTTAGAAATTTACTTAAAACAAGTCTATAGCAAGACATCTGGTGGGGGGTGGGGGGGCACCTGGGGTGGCCAGCCAAATTTCATGGGGGGCCGGTGCCACCCCTGGCCACCACGTAGACACGCCTCTGGGAAATTTACTAAAAACAAGTTTATATGAGCCTTTTTTTCAATGCTCAACACAGACAATAAAATATGGCAGTAGACACTATTCACCGAATTTGCCTTTTTTTTTGTTTGTTTTTTTCACACATCAAGTCACTTACCAGCAAAATGTTCTTGTACTTGCTGCCAGGTCCTTTTTTGGCCATACATGCTTGTTCTTTAAGAAGGATAGATAGATAAGAGAGATAAAATAAATAAACGATTAGATAGATAAAAACAGATCAAATTATCAGATTAGATTAAATCAATTAAATAGAAAACTAAAAACCTGAATAAAAATAGATAAAAGAGACATGAGATAGATTAATTATACAGATAAAATGAACAAAATAGATCAAATACTGTAGATACGCATAGTGGATAAGTGGGTAAGCCTGGCAGACAATAGCGAACCAGCTGAATGCGTAAGTAGTCCAAATAACCAGTGCTCCACTGAAGCCATCATATTTACAATTCAAGGAGTTATTTGTCATTTCCCTATATTAACAGTTGGACACTTTGCCTTAAATGTGACCAGTGGACATGCATGTTACTCATGCAAGCACAGGTATGATTAATTGCAAACACATACACTTTGTGCATCTACAGTATTTGATCTATTTTTCTCATTTTTATCTGTCTATTTAATCTATCGCATCTATCTCTTTTATCTATTTTTATTTAGGTTTTTTTTCTATCTAATTGATTTTATCTAATCTATAATCTGAAATAAAACTTTGTCTTTGTTTTATTAAAGAAGCTGTATTTCCCTTTTTACATATTATATGTTTCACCTCTTCATATTTTTCCATTAGAAGCTGTTGCTCAGTTGGCGAGAAGTATGCCGCACAGGTTTTATCCATTTTTGCATCATTGATTCTGTGATCGATCCCGTGGTCTGTTTAAGAATGCCGTGAACTTATCCCAACTATCTACACTTGGCTTGACATAGCTACACGCTCTCATCCTGGCTTAGCAAATGTGCAACAGACTAAGGCAGGATGTGCTGATTGAACTAGGTCAAGCCGCGCCTTTTCTGTTATCCTGGCTTTCTTAATTCTACTTTTGTGCAATACCCCTCTAGCTCCTCCTTTTGTTTTTTCTTTGATTTCTTAATTCTACTTTTGTGCAATGCAAATCCTCATATGTTTTTTGACGTACAACTCCTTCATCATCTTCGTCTTCACTGTCAGAAAACTCATTTCTACCAGAAAGACTCAGGGGGTGTAGATAAGACTGAAGTATTTATTTACAAAAACATAAAAAAAAAAAAAAAAAAAAAAAAAAAAATAAAAAAGAATTATTTTGGCGTAGGCCCCATCCGTAGCGTGGATCTGAAGTTTGTAGAGACCAGCGAATCCTGCCGAAGACGAAGGCAGGGCGGAGCCTACCCCAAAAGAAAGAAAAATCTAATACGCATCAGATGAAGTATTTCTTAGAGGATCCTGGAACATGAACGAAAGAGATAAATTGAGATAATTAGCCCGACATAAGAATACAACATCAGATTATAGCTAAAGTATTAGCTTATATGGCAATGAAGATAGACCACAGAGACTCTGAGAGAGAGGCCACGATAGGCCCGGACAGTGACAGAGGCCACGATAGGCCAGACAGTGACAGAGGCCACGATAGGCCAGACAGTGACAGAGGCCACGATAGGCCGGACAGTGACAGAGGCCACGATAGGCCAGATAGTGACAGAGGCCACGATAGGCCAGATAGTGACAGAGGCCACGATAGGCCGGACAGTGACAGAGGCCACGATAGGCCGGACAGTGATAGAGGCTACGATGGGCAGGATTGTTTTAGAGGGAACGATAGGCCAGACAGTGACAGAGGCCACGATAGGCCAGACAGTGACAGAGGCCACGATAGGCCAGACAGTGACAGAGGCCACGATAGGCCAGACAGTGATAGAGGCCATGATAGGCCGGACAGTGATAGAGGCCACGATAGGCCGGACAGTGATAGAGGCCACGATAGGCCATACAGTGACAGAGGCCACGATAGGCCAGACAGTGACAGAGGCCACGATAGGCCAGACAGTGACAGAGGCCACGATAGGCCAGACAGTGACAGAGGCCACGATAGGCCGGACAGTGATAGAGGCCACGATAGGCCAGACAGTGACAGAGGCCACGATAGGCCAGACAGTGACAGAGGCCACGATAGGCCGGACAGTGACAGAGGCCACGATAGGCCAGACAGTGACAGAGGCCACGATAGGGCCGGACAGTGACAGAGGCCACGATAGGCCAGATAGTGACAGAGGCCACGATAGGCCAGATAGTGACAGAGGCCACGATAGGCTGGATAATGATAGAGGCCACGATAGGCCAGATAGTGATAGAGGCCACGATAGGCCGCAGAAAAGGCCCCGGCGGGCTACATTGAGAACGCCCCCGGCCCAGGGGAACGGCCCCCGGCGGGCCTTAAAGAAAAGCCACGAAGACCACAGAGAAAAGGCCTAGCTAGGCCACAGATGAAGATGTCCAAATGGGCCATAATGAGAAACCCAAGAGGCCGTAGAATGAAATGCCTCAGTATGCACAGAGAGGAAGGCCATGTAATTAGACCACGGTGGGAACTCCACGAGATGGGTAACAGAGGACAAGGCCACGAAAGACAGGCCACAAAAAGAAAGGACAAGTTATGCCACAGTAAATCATAGAGGTTGTTGGGAGTAATATGAAGAGGTATTGTACCACCACCATTAATTGCATATAGATTACCTTGAGGACAACTTGATATTCGTTTAGATGTTTAGTAGTTCAGGTCTAATGTGGGATTCAAATGCGGAGGATGACCATCTTCCCAGTAGCTTCATATCTGATGTTTGTACTCCGAGTTTCAACAGCATTAGTGACCAGTGTATAGAAGCGGTGATAGACCGCAGCTTCTAAACGTGACTACATGGAGCTGAACCAGCCACAGAGAGAAAGGCCCCGATAGGCCGTGAGAAAACGTTACGTTAGGAAGTGGAGGTTGTGGGTGTTGATGCTATGGCCGTGAGGGTGGGATGGGTGGGTTAAAGAGTAAAAGTAATGAATAGGTGTAACCACCACCACCACCAGTATTTGCTTAATTTACCTTAACACACGCATTACATTACGTTGATAGGCAACATACATTTCTATAAACTATGTGATGTGAAAGCCTTGTGTGTAGATGACCACGATAGGCCATTGTATGTGAAAAACCATCATAAACTGGACATGGGGAGCATGTGAGATGTAGTCACCACCAGTAGTTTGCTAAGAGTATTATACTGTACCTTGATCATTACTTGAAATAGAGTCTGATCTTGACGGACATCCGATAAGGTCGATCATGTACGTACATAGCAGCCGGAATTCTAAACCACCTCACTGAGTAAGAAAGGTGATTATGTTAATTGATAAGAGGTAGAATTAGGGTTCTAGCAGACATAAGAGCATATACACAGATACAATTCTTTAGGCTAGACTCCTGCGCACTCTTAATAAAACTCCATCTAACTGCCAGAAACCGCAGAGGAAACTTATCCTCCCCCAAAAAATTGAAAATGAGCCAGATCAGCATGACCATAAAAAGAGATACTCAATTTAAGCGAAGTCCCCGATAGGCTGTGACATGTGAAGGCCACAATAGGCCAAACTTCATAAACTGTAATGGACAAACGTACCTGATGATCACCATAGCAGAGTTATGCAAAGTGCCTCAACAGTCCGTGTAATGTGAAGGCAGCAACAGCCGGGTAAGACCAAACAAGCCTCGATTATCTTAAAGTCTGCGTGAAATCAAAATAGACTTTACTAGCGCACATGGCTAGTATTGATGTAAACAATCTGTGCGGATTAACAAAAGTTAATCCGCTGAAAAAATAAATAAATAATAATAATCTTCTTTGTAATCCTTAATCAAAATCTGAACATTTACTTTCGCTCTGGAATGGCATTCCTTTTCTAATGACGTCAGTTTGACGGCATGGGCAGAATATCCTTAAACACACCTCTCCAGCCATTAGTTTGCGATGAGTGAAAGACAGAGATCAGGAGCGCAAACAAAAAAAACCATGCCCTCTATTCAATATTCCGTTTCAGCTGGAAATACCTCACCACACTGAAATAAAGTCAGCAGTGACCTCCGGTTCACATGGACTTTAAAGAAGAGACGACTCTTACCTAGAACTCAATTGGAAGATGACCATATACATCAGCTTGATAGAGGCTGCTTCATAATAGCGCCAGTCCAAAGAGTGACCTGTGTAAAGATGAGGTGAGAGCCAAAGTTCTCTGCATCTGCAGCCATGGAATTCCCACAAAGCTTGATGACTCCATTTAACCATGGGAACCCGATGAGTGAACCCTTGCAGAAGGATAAGAATGCATTCAATTTAACAATGATGCCTTAATAGCCGATTAAACTTCAGTAACTATTGAATCCTGCAAAAGCATAAAGAGAGCCCTTACACAAAGATTTTTGTATAACTTTAAAGCAGATGTTATGAGTAAGCATGCGCTGTCCAGGATATTAAAGTCAAGGAGCATGAACTAAATTAACAGAATAGTAGTAATATTAATCTCCAGGTCCAAACTTTGACGAAGTTTAAGGAGGAAATCCGGAGAGGAAGTCATCTATAGATAGGAAGTATATAAAAACATCAGACTATAGAAAGACCTTAACGTGTGCAAGTTCCAAGATGGAATACTTTAATGCTCACCACACAGAAAGAGTGCCAGCTAGTTATTTATCAGAGCAACCTAATGGCACATAGCTAAGCTAGAGCTAATCGCCTTAAATATGTCCTGAGAATAGTAAAAGAACACAGATTGTACAAAAGTATGATAAAATGCTTAGTTAGTCAATATATTGTGTATTGGGAACACTTTAGTGTTTGAGCATGTAAGAAAACATGTCCGTCAGTAGGCTATTGTAAGCCTTTTTATAACGAGCCTCGAAATGCCTCATTACCAAAGAGTTGTTTCAAACATTGAATGTATTAATTTGATTAACATCTTGATCATGCAGTGCTAGTCTGCTAGATAATCACGCAACACCAAACGCTTTATCTTAAACGTTTGAGTAAATAACCTTGCACAGAATAAAATTTATGCCCAAGCGCATAAAACAAAATGATACTTATAAAGGTGTAGGCTGATGAAGTGATGAAGGCGAGATGCCGAAGGAGACCGTCAGCCTTGTTTCTGACTGCAGGCCCAGAGAGACGTGCAGGTTCACGTGAGCGTACAGGGGACATTCTACCAGAAACGTACATTTCCACTTGTAAAAATCTTGGGTGAAAAAAAAAAATCGAATTCTTAATTCTGAACGTTGAGTCATATGGAGGACATGTAAATCTATATGACACACATATCACATACCATCTAATCATGTTTTTATGATTGAAATAAATACATTTTTATATGCATTTCACCCCTAAAATGTCAGGCCCTGTCACAGACAAAGTTGCATATGTTAGAATGGTTTCCTAATGAATTTCTTTGATACAAATAGCATTTTCTCATTGGTCACATGTCCCTGATTGTATCTAACAGGGTTTTGTAATTTCTATAAGGAATATAAGCAACTTTTCGGTCAACTGTAGTACACAAAATCACAGAGTACCCGGCCAGGCACTCATATAGTTGTAAAAAAGAAAAAAACTACCTTTACATAGGAGATTTTTACAAAAACATAGTAGTGGATATATACTCCAACCTTCATCTACACAGTTACAGAGATTAATTCATCAATATTTCCTCAAACATTACATTTTATAACATAATTTCCTGTGTGACAGGACTGACCGAGGCGTGACAGGACTGACGGTTCTGTGACAGGACTGACTTTATGAATTTCACTGATGCAGAAAAAGTTGTTTTGTGTTCTTTATTTAAGTTTTGATAAACATTCCTATTTTAAATTATTATTATAATTTTAATGTTAATGTAATATTAGACTATGGTAAAGTTCAGCCAAGGACATATAATTCATTAGAAAATGACTGACAAATTAATAAACTAATTTCATTTTATTTTAATATAAAAACATATTTCATTTAACAATTTATTACAATTCCGTTTAACAATAACATGGCCAGATACAATAAAAATAAACAACTAAGATTGCACAATGGCACAAATGCAGACAGGATTGAAAATGAAATTGTAATGGTACTACTACTATGTTAAAATTAATTTAACTATAACAGTAACCAACCTGAATGGCACAAACTCAGACAGGAGTGAAAACAATAACCCTTGTTGTTCATATGCGTACGCGTATGTAATAAATAAAAATATAACTTCATAATATATAAAGTACATTTTACTATAATACAGCAAATGTATAGACATTTAACTGAATAGCACAAAGCAAAGTAACTGTGGTACCACATCATATTGCGGCTCAGAAATAACAGCTCAATACAATGGTAATATCTGCATTAACAATTCCATTGAACAATAACATGGCCAGACAATAAAAATAAACAACTAGGTATTAATGTTGGTATTACCATGGTATCTGTATGAATTGGAATAATTACAGTCTTCATTACATAAAGCTTACATAGATGACAATAACATCTGTATATGAAGAGTTCATTTGCAAAAACAGGTAATTATGTTTATTTTACTTTGGTAAATTAATGTTTTTTTTTGTGTAGTCTTGTTTTTATTTTGTTTTTTTTGTTTTTGTATAATTTTTTTTTTTTGTTTTTTACCTAATCAAAAATAACCCAACTAAAGTTTGATTGAGATTAATAGGAATGCACAATGAAAAAACATCAGAGAATTTCAGAGAATTGTTTAAAAATTGAGTTTTCTGTTTTTGCAAATAAACTCATCATATTTATTGAAATACATATGCAGTGCTACATAGGCCTAGGGAAAAGAGGGATAAAATGAAAAAAAAATTGTGGATTAGCATAACATAAAAAGCTTCAGATTTACGGTGTAGTGTTTTTTTTTTTTAATGTTTTATTATTGTGTGTTTTGTTTTATTATTATTTTATGTAATGGTGGTAATAAAAAACAATGATGTTATTATTTTTAAGGCAGTGTCACAGGACTGTGACAGGCCCGTCACACAGGAATGTGATAGGGCCTGACGGTCGGCCATTTTAAACTACCATTACTCAGCCTGCTAGCATGCTAGCATAAAAACTGTTAACATGCAATCAAGGAATTTCAATAACTTTTTCACACGTTTTGGATTTTTTAAAAATTCATTCTTTTCTGGGATGTTTTACTGTGACAGGGCCTGACCCTTAAGCTCGTCCTCCTCAAAAAAAAATCATACAAAAACAAGCTTAAAATCATACAATTCAATGACAGTGTACAGTGTACAGCCTTGATCAGTGTCAGCTTCACCTCAGTCAAATTATGCTACTTCCTTTGAGTCATACCTTTAAAGGCGCATCACACACATTTTATGTTGAGTTTTATGTAAACGTGACAGGACTGACCAAAAACATGGGGACAGATAATTTCATGTTTTTAGTATGATTTTGTGTTTTTTATCAGATTATGTTTGTTATTGATGGAGATTTTTTTCTAAATAACAGTTTTTTAGCATAACAAAACTATGAAAGCTGTAGGTCCAATTTGGCTGGGGACAAGGACAAGAACAGGATTTGTAATTTTCAAAAGTGTTTTTAATAAATTAAAAAAATATCTGAGAACCTAATGACATATTACAGAACAACTCACAGAACTCAACCATCATTCAGTTTTAGAAATTTTTGGGATGTTATACTTTTTATTCACTGTAACAAGTCAAGGACAGGTAATGTACATTTCTGGTAG
>NW_024879219.1:345164-445164 GCF_018340385.1 Cyprinus carpio | reverse complement strand
AAAAGCCGCAAGCCTACATCCATCTGGGCTTTAAATCCATATTTAGCTCGCAACATTCAGTGTTAAAGTCACCGATAAAGGGTCCTTCTAAAATACATACAAATAAACTGTATCAATCTTTTAGCATCAAACCCAACACAACTTTAATTGCTCAGCATATATCAACCCACATGATCAATAATGTCTTGGCAACAAACATCATTAACAGACAAGTTTTTAGATAACAGGAAAGAAAACACATCCTTACTTTAATTTGAGCTTGAAATGGAACATTTCCCAACCAGGACATAGCAACAATGTCACTTGCATCTGTTTGGACCTTAAAAGACTTGTTAAAATCAGGTGGAGTTAAAACTGGAGCTTTAGTCAAGCCACATTTGATCCTTTCAAAAGCATATTGACACGCCTCAGTCCAAGTCCAAGTGGATTGCTTCTTTTTCAGGGCATGAAGTGGAGCAGCTTTTTTCTGAAAAAATTGGTATAAATCTGTGATACCAACCTGCCAATCCCAAAAATCTTTGTACTTCCTTGAGTTCTTGGGGTACCGGAAAACCACAGATGGCTGCAACTTTGGCAGGATCAGTCTTAACACCTTCCCCAGATACAACATGACCCAGGAAAGTGAGAGATCTCTGTACAAGGTTGCATTTCTTAAGATTCAATGTCAGTCCCGCTTGCTGCAAACAATTGAAAACTTGACTCAAATGCTGTAAATGCTCCTGCTCATTTTTGGAATATACAACAATATCATCGATGTATACAAAGCAACATTGTCCTTTAATGTCCTTCAGCACATATTCCATTAATCTTTGGAAAGAGGCAGCAGCATTTTTGAGTCCAAAAGGGAGTCCCAAGAATTCAAATTGCCCAGCAGAAGTAACAAATGCAGTTTTGGGAATGCCCTCAGGTTCCATCTCAACTTGCCAGTAACCACTTTTTAAATCCAAGGTACTGAAAATTGAGGCTCCATGCAATGATTCCAGTAACTCTTGAATTTGTGGCATGGGATAGCCATCTAAGTGTGTCTTTGCATTAAGCCCACGGTAATCCACACAGAGTCGCGAACCTCAATCTTTTTTGGGTACAACAACCACTGGTGAAGCCCATGGTGACACAGAGGGACGAATGATGTTTTTATCTAGTAGTTCTTGAATCTCTTTGTTAATGAACTGCTGTTTATCTAGTGACACTCTGTAGGCTTTCTTTCTGACGGTAATTACCTCATCAGTGGTAATTATACGATGCCTGACAATCTTGGAATGTCCAATTTCATGGGTGCAAACAGATGGCCAATCCCTCATCAAATTCTCCAACTGGGATTTAAATTGAACGGTAGCATCAGTGTTCATGATTAGCTGTCGAACAGATTGTGAAAGTTCCTCAGATATTTTTGGAATTGGTAAGGCAAGATAGAACTGCACAGAAGGTGAAGGAGCCAATTCAGGAAATAGAAGGGGAAATATTTCAACAGAATCCCCATCACCGCTAGATGACAAGCTGTACTGTGCATTCTTGAAATCCAAGACAATTCCAGATGAAATCAAGAAATCCATACAAAGAATAATCGGGACGGTCAGATCTGAATCTTTCATCACATACAATGTCAGCTTGAGTTGTTTACCCTGCAGATTACATTCACACTCAGACATTCCTATGGCAGTCTGCATTTGTCCATTTGCCAGCATAAAAGTTTGACCTTTACTGGACTTCCACTGTTCTCGATGATGCAACTGCTTCCAGCATGACTATTGAATTAATGATAGCGTACTTCCTGTATCTACTATGGCTTGAAAAAATCTGTTACAAAGCAATATGGGTAAGGTGATCATTTTGAACGGTGGTTGTACCGGTTGTTGGACACACTGTACTACACGAGTGTTAGCAAGTGATGGCTTGGGACTTGAATCCTTATTAGGAAGGACTTTCTTCTTTTGAGACTCTGTGTTGACATTACTCCAATATCTTCTAGCTTCTCCAAAGTCTCTTTCAATTTGGGTACCAATTCTCACTAACTCTGCAACATTCTGTACTGAACCTCGTAGCAAACTAGCCAACCGAGGGTTACAATTTCTCAGGATAGCTTGCAGGATTTCCCGCTCAGGCATATCACGTTTCCATCTCAGACAGAGGGCTCTGTAATGGAAAGCAAAATCTCTTGTACTTTCTTGCGCCCCTTGCTTCCTTTCTATCAGACGTCTAGCTGTTTCATCTTCATAGTCTTCACTCAAGAAGGAACATAAGAAAACATCTTTAAATTCTTGCTATGTGTGAATGTTTCTTCTTTCAGCAAGCCACCAATCCTTTGCAGTGTCCTTCAAGACAGAGGTGAGAGAAGCTAACATTTCATAATCAGAAAGAGGTCGGATGGCTAGGTACTCTTCACATTGTTCTATAAAGGCAACTGGATCATCACTGCTACCAAAACTTGGAAATTCTACTTTCACTGGTGGTTGGGAATTAATAGCTGTGGTGTTTCCAATAGTTGTTAGATGAGTTTGACTTTGTTGCACCTGATAGGTTTGATTTTGGGCTTTATGAACTTGTGGGGAAACATATGGGCTTGGAGATGGCTGTATGGGAGTAGACATGGGAGGAATAAGGGACTTGAATTTGGTGTCGATTTGAATATCTCGTCTCTTCAGACAGTCCACCATAGACTTCCCCAAACCTCTAATGCCAAGTTCAAATTTTTGTTGATTCCTTTCACACTCTCTTTCGATGCGTTAAGTCAGCTTTTCTTCCACTTTCCTGCATTTACTTTCTATTTCAGACTGAGAAAACCTGTCATTCACTTTTTTAACACAGTCTTCCACTCGTGTCTCGAGTGTTGTGACTTGATCTATTAATTGTCTCAATTGTTCTGCTATGGAAGCATTTGGGATGAGCTCAGATCTTTCTTCCATTTCAGGAGGAGGTGGTGGGAAAGGATCAACCTCATTAATATCCTTTTGTCTATTAATTGTCTCAATTGTTCTGCTATGGTCAATGTATAACTCACTGAATGTGTTAATGAGTTCTTTGGTTGGTTCTCTTCTAACTACAAATGGTTCAGTGCTGAAGTCCTGAATGGGCTCGTACTCATCCCCTGTCTCAGAGTGTTGGCTTGCCATATCCTCACCTGCTTAAACAGCCAAAAAATGCAAAACTCCCCGTATGGGCCACCAAACTATAACCGTCTCATGTTTCTCTAACACAAAACTAGTTCTATAACTTAATTAAGGGGGAGTCAGTTTGCCTAACAACAGTTTAATAGGGAAAATATGCTTACCAAATGTGTCAATTATTCTTTTATACACCCATGAAAACAAAAATAAATATCACCACACAAAAAAAAAATTACAAGAAAAAGACAATCAATCACATTATACAAAACAATGTAATGGATAGGTGCATTGCAGAAAATGGGCATTAGGTTGCACAGTTCAGTAATGTGAAAAAGTGGGTGTGTGCGAGAGTCTTATCCGAGGGTATAAAGTTCATCAAACAATGTCCAATGTTGAAGTTGTCCCTTAGCCGACTTAATAATCCAACTATGGCGATGAATTCACTCCAAACAAAAAAGTTCTCAAGCTCCAGACACTTCCCAATAAGGTATAGCCATAAGTAAGCCAAAAATCCACAAGCCTACATCCATCTGGGCTTTAAATCCATATTTAGCTCGCAACATTCATTGTTAAAGTCACCGATAAAGGGTCCTTCTAAAATACATACAAATAAACTGTATCAATCTTTTAGTATCAAACCCAACACAACTTTAATTGCTCAGCATATATCAACCCACATGATCAATATTCTTTTACTGTCTATTCAGGGTCTGCATCCTCCTTAGGATCCTTCCTACCCGGTTGAAGGAGGAGGGGTCCTCTGACGACCGCAAAACCCGGAAGTCGGTGTTTGTGAATTTGGACAGCCTACCCTTCTTTCAGTTCCCTCCCTTACCTGCTGCTCATATCCTGTCGCCTAGCAACCGTGACAGCGCTAAGCAAGAAGCGGGAAAATGGACAAACAAAGAGTTATTCTCCTCATTTTAATTCTTTTGGAAGAAATAAAGCAATTAAATAAATTAAATACTTTATTTGCTCGTTGTCGGAGAGTTTTTTTTATATCAGACTACAAGACAGTCATATCCAGGTAAGCCATTATAACCTATTTTTATTTATGTTTTTAAGTATTCTGCTAATTTCCCCTACAAATTCATTGAGCCGAAGCATAAACTTTAGCTTGTTTTGTCAGAGAAACTCTATCTATCTATCTATCTATCTATCTATCTATCTAAATAATGATATATATTATAAATATATATATATATAAATACATATATATACACACACATACACATATATATATATATATATATATATATATATATATATATATATATAATATGTATATAATTATTCATGTAATATGTACAATGTGCATTGTATTAAAAAAAATAATTGGAGTTTTGATATTTAAATTTGTCTTAAGGTAGAATAATGATTTTATCTGTTAAACACTTATTCTAATGTACTAATTATATTATGTATTTGTTCTCTACTTTTCCTTAACCAGACCAGACACCGTTACTGCAGGATTAACCTGAGTGTCCCAGTTTTGGACCGTTTCTTCAGCCAGGAAGATCCCCGACCAGACTTTCGGCTGAGCAGGGAGTCTCTGGCAGTGTTGCAGAACCTCCTGAACCAGGAGAGAAGACATGGGTGGGGTGCTACAATAGAGACCCTGGTTTTTCTCTTCTGGTTGGCCTGTGGAGCATCCTACAGGGTGGTCTCAAGAGTGTTTGGGATGTATGTTCTGTATGTTCTTGAATTTTGTTACCTCAATTTTGTTTTCTGAATGTTATTAAATAATTATACACTTAATTTTCTTTACAAATGTTCCTTTTACTTTGAAAAGTATGGAAAATAAAAAAGAAATACAATGAATGAGAAGTATTTCTTTCAAACAATTTATTTCAAAAAACTGAAGCTAACAATGGAAAAAATGTAATCCCTCCCACCCCAAGAAAAAAAAAAATTATTTGGGGACCCAACGCTCCAGAATGGAGAAGAGCCTGTCCATCCTCTCCCTGCTCTCCTGTGCCCTCATCTCTTCAGCCTGTGCTCTCCTCTCTTCAGCCTCTCTCTGCTGCCTCATGTCCTCCCTGATGAGGTCTAACAGCTCCTGGTCACTGTCCCTTCTCCTCTTCTTCGCTGCTGGCTGCCTATCTCCTTCCCTCTCTTCTTCCTCTCTCTCCTCTTGGTCACTCACTGCTGCACTTGGCCCTGGAGTGTCCATAGGGATGGAGGCAATAAGGACAGGGGGGCAAATTGAAGGCCTTTGTCCTAAAACCTCATCCATTTGGACAAACCAGGGCCAAGTAGCAGCAGTGGGCTTCCCACTCACTCCCTCTCCTGACCCTGGATACTTGCATTCCTAAAGACAAGTAAAAATCTAAACTGTTCACAAAACATGTAAACTTAAACCTAGGATTTTTTTTAACTGTTACTAACAAAAAATATTATTTTCTATATATGGACATACTTTATATTTCTTTTTTAAATTGTCCCACTTTTTCTTTGCTTGGGCTGGTGTCACTTTACCAGACAGGCCCATCTTCTCCAAAACTATCCTAATGTAGGAGAAAAAGAGAAAATATTGGAATTGTGTTAATCACAGATATCAAAACGACAATTGTGGAACAATACTGTACAGAATTATACTACAAAAGGACAAAACAAGAGAAGAAAATGTTTCAGCTGTTTAATGACTGCAGGAAATGTTATCTGTACTGCACAAAACAAAAAAGAAACAAAACTGCCTTGATATTACAATGGGATTTCTAAATAGATTTATTCCTGTACCTCCATCCCACAGTGGCAGAGTTCTCTGCTCCGGTGAAGAGCTCATCGTTCTCTCCCCGGAGCTTTATAAACATTTCTGTCTGCTCTTTCGTTCCTAGAAGCGTTAAAAACAACTTCAATCACTAACAAATTAGCTGTGTGTCAGGGGATATTCACACAGGCAGTAAGGAAGAAGCTAGTTTACGAAGGTAATGGTTTAATGTTTTTTTTTTTTACATATAAACATACAAATGTAAAAAAAAATGCTTAACGCTAAAACAAAATGCCTAACTAGACAACCAATGAAAAAATATATTTTTTTGAAAAGCCAGTTTTTAAAAAACTTACATCGAAAAGCATACTCCGCTACCGCTCGCTTCGTCCGCCATTACGCTCTGCCGAAAAGAATTATGGGATAGGTAGGACGGGAAAGGATCCACCACACCCATCCTTCCAATTCGGGGAAAAGGAGGACGTATTTGTGGGCCGCATTTGAAGGATCCTACGAATTTGGACAGCCTTCGTCGCGGCGCTGTGACGTAACATCCTTCAAATGCGTACTCCGAAGGATGTAGACCCTGAATTTGGACACAGCCAATGTCTTGGCAACAAACATCATTAACAGACAAGTTTTTAGATAACAGGAAAGAAAACACATCCTTACTTTAAGCTGAGCTTGAAATGAAACATTTCCCAACCAGGCACAAATGCAGTCAAGCCATGCTTTCTGCTACCGCTTTTCTGCTAACTTCTTCTTCTTCTTTCTGGAGTTTTTCTTGGCAGCTGGCACAAAACGAAAAGGTACATTACCGCCACCAACTGGTATGGAGTGTGGATCTGAATGACTACTACTTATTTTATTCAAAACAAAATAATACTAAATAGAATAAACAAAACAAAACAAAATCAACAAAACAAAAATTAAGACTCAAATCTTTTCAATCATATTGATTATTCTAAGATAATGAAAAACAATTCCATAGCACTTATCTCTTGAGTTTTTTTCTAAGAATTTCTTCTAAATCAAAATTTATTCTTTCCATTTTAAGGTTTCGGATCATTTCCCACCTTTTTCCCTCATATTTCTTACAGTGCACCATGATGTGTTCTATTGTCTCTTGTTGCCCACAGTATTCACATCTTCCGGTGTTATGTTTACCTATTTTAAATAAAGTGCTGTTTAACCCTGTGTGCCCAAATCTAAGTCTAGATATAATTGTCTCTTCTCTCCTTTTCCTTCTTGCACATCTCATTTCTCCCACTCTCCTCTGAATTTTGTAAAACCACCGTCCTTTCCTCTCTTCCTCCCACTGCTTTTGCCACCTTTTCTTCAACTTCTGTTTAATAATACTCTTTATTTCCATCTTACTGATGTTAACTGTCACATCGATGTATTCTCTTTTTGTGGCATCCTTTGCAGCCTTATCTGCCATTTCCTGCTAACTTTCTCTACTGCAGCACCTTTACTTAAGGAGCTAATTTAGGTGCCATAGCACCCCTAGCAGTAAGGAGGAAAACTGCAGACAAAATACTTAGTAACAGGCTTGTCTGTTACACAATTACCGATGACCAATACCGTGACCTTAAATACCCTAGTGTGCAGAGTGTAAGTCAGACAACTTTAGTTCTTAGTATAATGTTTACGGTTATTATGCACAGGGTAAGTGAAATATAAATATTATTAAGATGGATGTGTCTACTGCACACTAACAAACCTAGGTAATCTAACTAAAATAAAATATATACCTGTGTTTAGTCTTAAAATTTCACAATCAGTGCTACACTGCGATGATTCTACATAATATTTGTTCAAAGTCCCATGGACATGCTTTGAAAATGCATTGAGTTTTCAGTGTGTTAATGTAATTTCCACTGAAACAGGAAGTTATGGACAATATTGTTTCATTCATGTCACATCCCAGTAAAGCTGTAGGTGACAGCCATAGTTGAATTAAAAATCAAGCCTAATAAGATTCTACCTTTAAATTTCATATGAAACTCTTAGTACAGCAAAGTAGTTATTGTTATTAAAGCTGATAATGTGTCATTTGAAAAGCAGAGGTGTTCTCTTTTCTAAAACATCTATTATGAGTGCATGATGATTTCAGATGGAAAACTGTTATGTGTTAATGCTTCATTATTTATACAACACAACGTTGATTACAACTCATAGGCTATCTGCACAAAATGCCCCGAATGCAGAAGTGAACATGTCTGTGCGTCTCTGAATTAACTTTTTTTGTAACCTCCGTGAAGTTGGCCCCCCACCCAATGCAAAACGTCAGCAAAATAGTCTCAATCGTTTGTGATCCGTTTTGCTGGTTTGTGCTGTAAACATTTTTGTTTGTGCTGCTTTGGTATTTTAGATATTACAATAATATTTATAGGTCAATCTGAGGTCACTCAGCCCCTCTTACATACTCCAAATTCACCCAAATAGACTCGTTTGTTTGTGCTTCGTTTGCAGTAACGGAGTACATTTACTTGAGTACAGTACTTAAGTACAATTTTGAGGGATTTGTACTTTACTCAGAGTATCATTTTTGGGGAGTACTCATGACTTTACTCAAGTACATTTGAGAGGCAAATATTGTACTCTTTACTCCGCTACATTTCTATCCATAACCGTAAGTACCCGTTACTTCTTTGGCCCCGTCCACACGGAGACGGAGCTTACCCCAATCCGATCTTTTTTTTTTATCTCGTCTTAAGAAATATCCGCGTCCACACGACGCCAGACCAGTATGTGGCGCTGTAATTCTGCCACAGAGATACACCAAAAACGGAGAAGACTTGGACTATGCTCATAAACCTTGCGCGTGGCTCATAAACGTGGATGGAACAATACATTTATTAATCTGTGTTAATGTTAGTTAATAAAATGACAATCGTTCAGTGTTTGTTCATGTTTTTGTTGCTATTATGTGACGTAACGGTGTCTGATTAGGGCGAGATGGGCTAATGACTTCATCATTTCAGAAAATATACGGATTCGCCGTCCAGACGAAAACCCAAAGGCGGCGTTTTCAAATGTATCCACTCTGGGACCCGGTAAAAAAATTGTGCCACGGAGCGATGGAAAAATCTCGGAAATGTATTGTTTCCCTCTCAAACGTGATTGGATTGTGCAGGCACCACTGATAGGGACACAGCCTATCAGCAATCACATTCAGCTATCCGCCAAAGACTTCATGACATTTGATTGAATTGAAGAACAGTACACACACACACACAGAGAGTTGTCACACATAGATTGTGTGTGTGAGAATGGTGTTATTCAGCTGAAAGTATTTTCTCCTGCCTTTGCCTGTATGTCTGTGAGAGGAAGGGGCTTAATACTGTCACTCAAATTAGCTGAATTTTATTTTTCCTTCTTTGTACGCTGACCTAAACACAGCTGATTAGCTGATTTTCTTAAATCATTATTATTTTCTCTTCTATGCTACGTGTATAACACGGTCAGGTTCATAGGTGTCAGAACATTGCTATATTGCCTTCTTTTCTGGTTTAGGTTTATTGATTTGTTTGATGAAAAAACAGAGAAACTCACATGTACACACAATTCTTAGCTGAATTTTCTTTTCTGATATTACACATTAATGTAAGCTGAGCATTTGCTTTGATGTTCTTGAGTATGCGGTGTGTTTAACACAGTCAGGTTCAAATGTGGGTGCAAAAATTCCATTAAAACTCTAGGAGAGGTTTGTCAGAGCGTTGCCATTGTGCGCAAGTGAGAAATGTTAAATAAAGCAACATGGTAAAAATGATGACAATGACTTGATTTTACTTTCAATTCCTTTAACATTCTCCAAGGTATTAACATTAAAAATGTTTCATAACTCCATGTAGGACGTTTCTGTACATAAATGTAAGCACTGTGGCAGTAGTAATGCAATATTTAGAAAATGTACTCTTGTACTCTTGATACTCAAGTACTTTTAAAAACAAGTACTTCATTACTTTTACTTAAGTAGACATCTCATTTTTGAGTTTATCTTGCGATTCTGAGTTTATTCGTTACTGTACTTAAGTTCATTTTTCAAGTATCTGTACTTTACTGGAGTAGTTTTATTTTAAGTAACTTTTACTTTTACTTCACTACATTCCAAAGCATAAGATCGTACTTTTTACTTCACTACATTTCATAAAACATATCGTTACTCCTTATAATATATCACATGCTCTGAGATGCAGAAGCGGTGTCTGATTCAAGAACGAACTGATTCTTTTCAATGAACCTTTTAAATCGGTTCGCAAATCGCACTAAACGATTCATTCACGAATTAGAATGATCTGATTGCAGCTGTTCTCGAGTCTACAACTCACTGATTCAAATGAACAGTTTAGTGCGAGTCTCTAGTGAACTCAATTCACAACCGGGAGATCTTGTGAGCGCGCGACTGATGCTGCTATAAGTAAGTTACTAATGTCGAATTTTGAGATTAATTATTGTAACTGAAAATCATATTTAGGTCAAAATTGTCAGTTGTTTGTGAACTAAACCTTCTGTAAAGGGTGATCTATTTAAGCCCACTGAAATGCTTGAATGCAAACACATCAGCATCTGTGCCTCTTAGATAAAAAAAAACAAAACATTAAATTAACACAGATTAAATAAAATAACTAATGCATGTTCAAATTCCCGCTGCCATAACATTAACAGTTGTATTAAAATGTTACGCATTTATCCCTATGTGACGTTTGTTTTTATATTGTTTATCAACACTATAAACGTTTATATTGTTTGAATTAACCACCCAAGTAGACAGATATGAATGTTTATTCATAACCGTACTGAAAATAAGTAAATATTGGTAGCTGATGCTAACTGTCTAGCTAACAAGCTTGCTGGTGCTAAGTTGAGGTTATTTTTAAAAATAAAGTCAAAATATTTGTATTCAACCACCTAGATATATTATATCTGGGGGGAAGGCTATGATGTTCAGAACATGGTAACTACAGTAATTATCAAAGTGGGAAGTGATGCCCTCTGGGAGTATTTGGCCAGGAGTGTTTTTACACCACAGACAAGGTTTGAGAAAATGTTCTTCCTAACTTCAGGCCTTATTCTCATGTCATATATAACTGTGATGTTCTTCAAAACAACAAACTTTAAACCACTTTTTTTCTTACTGGTGAAAATCTGATGATCAAATTTGACCCTGGAGCACAAAAGCAGTCTGAAGTCGCTAGGTTATATTTGTAGCAATAGCCAAAAATACATTGTATGTGTCAAAATGATTAATTTTTCTTTTATGGCAAAAATCATTAGGATATTAAGTAAAGATCATGTTCCATGAAGATATTTTCTAAATTTCCTACTGTAAATATATAAAAACTTATTTTTTGATTAGTAATATTCATTGCTAAGAATTCATTTAGACAAGTTTAAAGGTGATTTTCTCAGTGTTTTGATTTTTTTGCACCCTCAGATTCCAGATTTTCCAATAGGATATCATCCTTTCCTAACAAACAAAACATCAATGGAAAGCTTATTTAATCAGCTTTCGGATGATGCCTAAATCTCAATTTCAAAAAATTGACCCTTATGGTTTTGTGGTCCAGGGTCACAAATCGGTTTTCTTTCAGGTACATCGCAGTGTAAGCTTCACAGTGAACATTACTACATCACTCTTGTCAGCATAGTCCATATCAACAACAAAAATATATCTTGACTCCATGTAGTGGTTATTTTGAGAAAATTCCAGGTATTTTGAGCAGTAGGATTATAAAAAAAAAATGTGCTAATATAAAATTAAGTAGCCAGCCTATATAAAATTGCAAAATAAATCTATCTATCAGTACTTTTTTACTTAAGTTCATAAAAAAAAAAATCGAGTACTTTTGTACTTTCACTCGAGTAAAATTGAAAAAGGAGTACTTTTACTGGAGTATTATTTTATTATACGTATCTGTACTTTTACTCAAGTACTTGATTTGTGTACTTCGTCCACCACTGCAAGTTTTTTTGTAGTACTTGATTTGTGTACTTCGTCCACCACTGCATATTGCACTGTAGGTTATTGAAGTAATAAAGCTGTGTACTCTGTCCGCCTCTGTTCGTTTGTGCTGGTTTGGTTTTTAAAATATTAGACATTGAATTATAGGTGATGATGTCACTCAGCCCCCGACATACTCCAAATTCACCCAAAACAGGTTCAATCGTTTGTGCTTCGTTTGTGCTGGTTTGTGCCAGTAAAAGTTTCATTTGTGCTGCTTTGGGTTTAAAAATATTAGATAATGAATTATAGGCGATGACGTCACTCAAACCCCCACATGCTCCAAATTCACCAAAAATAATCTTCTTAGTTTATGTTTAATTTGTGGCGTCAAAATGTTCGTTTGTGATGCTTCGGTTTTTTAGATATTTTTAGTGATCATTCTGAGGTCATGCTCTAAATTTACCCCAAATAATCTTGTTTGTTTTTTGTTTGTTTGTGCTGGTAATATTTTCGTTTTTGCTACTGTGTTTTTTTTTTTTTTTAAGATTTTTTTCCTAGTCAACTAGTCCCATGTTAATATTAAATTGATTAATATAATAACCTATTAAACCATCCTTTAATATATAGGCATTTATAGCCTATTCCATGCTCAAGCGCGAATAAAGCTTGCCGCAAAGAACTAAGATTTTTTTTGATTGAATGCATTGGGAAAAAAAGAAGACATTGTAATTATTTATTACTTATTACTATTAGAACTACATCTCTGCCTGTGTGCTAGATCATTGATGGGGAGCTGGGCAATTAATAGTGAATATGACTAAAATAGGGTATTATTATTATTTTTATATGAATGATAAAATCGCTATATAGGCGCATTTCAAATGTTTATGAAGAGTGTGGGAGTATTATCGCGCTTACTATGGAGGCGCCCATGTAATCCCTCAGAATTGTTAATTTTTTTCCTGCAGAAAGAATTTTTTTGGATGTGCTTTCTGTCATCTATGCAGTCTCCGTGATTGGAGCACGTCACAACAATGAACCGGCTCACAGACAAGAAATAAATCTATATAAATCTTGAAAGTTCTACTATAAAAAAAAAAAATTCAAATAAAAAACAAATCTTCTCTAATTATGTGGTCGTATGAAAAGGTGCATTTCTCTGCATTATTACGCACTAATAATTAACATCTATAGGCACTAATTTCATCTATTAGTCCATTAGTGGAGATGGCCATCAGCGTTGGCATTTGGCAACTTCATCTCTGCAGCCGACACTGACTGAGAAAGCACAAGTTTAGTAATAAATAATTACAATGTCTTCTTTTTCCCCTATGCATTCAATCAATACTTTCGCCAGTGCTTTGCGGCAAGCTTTATGCGCGCTTGAGCATGGAATAGACTATAAATGCCTATATATTAAAGGATGGGTTAATAGGTTATTATATTAATCAATTTAATATAAACATGGGATTAGTTGACTAGGAAAAAAACTTTAAAAAAACACAGTAGCAAAAACGAAAATATTACCAGCACAAACAAAGCACAAACAAACAAGATTATTTGGGGTAAATTTGGAGCATGTGGGAGGCTGAGTGACCTCAGAATGATCACTAAATATTATTTTAATATCTAAAAGACTGAAGCAGCACAAAAAATATAATAAAAAATAAATTTAAAAAATACAGCATAAACAAAGAGGATTATTTGGGGTAAATTTGGAGCATGACCTCAGAATGATCACTAAAAATATCTAAAAAACCTAAGCATCACAAACGAACATTTTGACGGCACAAATGAAACATAAACAAAGAAGATTATTTTGGGTGTATTTGGAGCATGTGTGGGGTTGAGTAACGTCATCATCTATAATTCATTATCTAATATTTTAAAAACCAAAGCAGCACAAATGAAACTTTAACCTGCACAAACGAAGCACAAACAAACGAGACAATTTGGGGTAAATTTGGAGCATGTGGGGTGCTGAGTGACATCAGAAAATGACCACAAAACATTATTTTGGTTTTTTAAATGCATAAGCAGCACAAACAAATGTTTTTACACGGCACAAACCAGCACAAACGGAGCACAAAAAAACAAGACCACTTTCATGAATTTGGAGCATGTACGGGGCTGAGTGACGTCATCGCCTATAATTCAATGTTAATTTGGAATATTTTAAAAACCGAAGCAGCACAAACAAAACTTTTACCGGCACAAACCAGCACAAACGAAGCACAAAAGATTGAATCTGTTTTGGGTCAATTTGGAGTATGTGGGGGGCTGAGTGACGTCATCACCTATAATTCAATGTCTAATTTTGGAAAAACCAAAAAAAAAGCAGCACAAACGAAACCTTTACCGGCACAAACCAGCACAAACGAAGCACTAACAAACGAGTCTATTTGGGTGAATTTGGAGTATGTAAGAGGGGCTGAGTGACCTCAGATTGGCCTATAAATATTATTTTAATATCTAAAAAACCAAAGCGGCACAAATGAACATTTTTTACAGCACAAACAAAGCACAATCGATTGAGACTATTTTGCTGACGTTTTGCGTTGGGTGTGGGGCCAACTTCACTGAGGTCTTTTAGTAGATGCGTTCTTCATGCAAAAACATTTAGAAACTCGGCAAGTAAACTCTAAAAATTCACAGTGCTTTATTAAAATGGTTATATATTATAATGGGGTTCTCATTATAATGTTATGTATTTGACAGTCACAGTCATAGTCAAATTATGAATTGTTGTTTGTACTGCCTGTGTCAGTTTGAGTCTTGGTAAAGTTTTAAATCCCTGCCGCCAAGATGTTTCTCTGTAGGTTATGGAAAGTGAAACTGAAATCTATAGGGGTGGTTGGATTTATTCACGCATGTTAAAATATTTATTTAAAGCTTCTTTCTTTCAGAATCTTATTTAAAACTCTAAAGCTAATTTCTATATATATATATATATATATATATATATATATATATATTATTTATTTATTTATTTTTTTAAAGCTATATACATAATCTTATATATACAAAATCAGTATACATAATCTTCCATATAAAAAAAATCTTCCATAGTGCAACTTTAAAAATCATTACATATTAATACACAGTTGTTTATCCTGTCCCATACTAAAATGTCTTTTTGAAATTCTCTAGGGTGAGGCTGTCTCAGATTTATTTGATTCTTCTGAAGATACAGATGCAACTGATAGTGAAAGTGAGGTTCAAATGCCAAACGATGATCAACTTCACAAAACTGGCACAGACACAGGGATGGACACAGTACTCAAATCAACAGGCTCCATCACAAAGGCAGAGACTCTGCTGCTGATAATGACTCATGCTGCTGTACATAATATTACTGGCTGTCAACTAGATGACTTGCTGAGACTGATTAATTTCCTTTTTGGTAATGATGTAGTCCCAGGGTCCAAACATTTGTTTAATAAGGTATTCAGGAACAACTCTGAGATAGTTGAGTTTCATCTTTACTGTCGAGTCGAGCCTGCAAATGTCACATTGGAACACAAAAACTAGTTACTGACCAGAACATCACACAATGTCCATCCTGTAATGAAACAGTTGAGATCACTTCTTTTTCCTTCTGGAAAATCCAGAAATTCAGAAGCACCTCAGTTATCGATTTGAAAGACCACACAGTTTTGAGAATGTTAAGAATCCCACCAGGTTGTGACAACTGAATGAAAAATTGTCACAACCTGGTGGGATTCTTTCAAATCCTAATAATTTTTCATACACTTTTAATTCTGATGTGTCCCCCGTTTATAAATCTTCAAAATTCTCTATTGGCCTATACAGCTACACTTGAATGAACTGCCCCCTAAAATGAGATTTAAGCATGTAATCCTTGCTGGCCTGTGGTTTGGAACTCGTGAGCCATCTATGCAAGTCTACCTGAAGCCATTTACAGAACAAGCAAAGTCACTCAGTTCTAAAGGTGTCTTGTGGAGAAAAAATGGTGTTCAAGTAAATAACTAAATTGTTGGCATCTGCTGCTGTGTAGACTCCAAAGCAAGACCTGCAATGCAGAACACCACTCAGTTTAATGGTTATTACAGGTGTGGCTTCTCTCTTCATCCTGGTGTTTTAGTTGAAAGACAGGTTAAGTACACCGTGTCAGCTTCAGGACATGATGACAGAGACTCAAAGTCTATGATAAGAGATATGGAGGTAGCCTTAGTTGAAGGTAGGCCTGTCAGAGGCGTTAAAGGTCCATCACAACTTATAAACATGCACAACTTACTAACACGGGGTGTTAGTAGGGATGTTAGTGAGTGTCTGGGTCAGTGTAGGGGGTATTAGTGAGTTTTTGGGTGGGTGTACGGGGTGTTAGCAGGGATGTTAGTGAGTGTCTGGGTCAGTGTAGGGGGTATTAGTGAGGTTTTGGGTGGGTGTACGGGGTGTTAGTAGGGATGTTAGTGAGTGTCTGGGTCAGTGTAGGGGGTATAAGTTAGTATTTGGTTTAGAGTACGGGGTGTTAGTAGTGATGTTAGTGAGTGTCTGGGTCAGTGTAGGGGGTATTAGTGAGGTTTTGGGTGGGTGTACGGGGTGTTAGTAGGTGTGTCTGGGTGGGTGTTAGTGTATGGGTTATGGGTGGGTTTTACATTGCTGTGGGTGTGGGAGTTAGTATAGGATTGTGGTTTTTGTTTTGATGTGGGAGAAGTTGTTTGTTTGGGTGTTGGTTGATTTGTTTGGGTGAGAGGTGTTTGGTTTGGTGTGTGTGGTTTGGTGGGGTGTATGGGTGTGGGTTGGGTGAGGAAAAGTGTGGTGACAAGAGTGGGTTTGTGGGGTGTGGGTTGTGGGTGTATGGCTGTGGGAGGTTTGGGTGAGGGCGTGTCAATGAGGAAGGCGGCTGTGTGTAGGAGTCTAGGGTGGGGGGATTGTAGATGTAGGTGCGTCACAGTGCAGCTCTTTTCATGTAGTGATGCTGTGTTTCTGTGTGACTGTCAATCTGTTCTCTCCCCTCAGTCACCCACAACCCCTACTCCAACACAAAGGTGCGTCACAGTGCAGCTCTTTTCATGGTCAGCCATGCTTTTGAGAATTGTATTTTAATAACCGAGTTTTGAGCCTCCCCTCAGTCACCCACAACCCCTACTCCAACACAAAATTTGCCAGGAGTTGACAACAGCATGTCTTGCCTTAACTGTAATATTGTCAGAACAGATAAAAGATGTTAATGAAAAACAAATGTGAGTTTACATTCTCTATAACAAGTAGTGTTTAATTATTTTACAAACTTCAGCATCACACTATTAATTTTGTAGCTTTGGTGCTTGTGTTTATAGTTTTAAAAGAATTCCATCCTTGGAAACAACTGAAGTATATGTAAAATAGTACAAAGTGTTAAAGAAAACAAATAAAATCATAATCTGTACATACTAAATGGCATCAATCAGTGCTCAATGACTCAAACATTCCAGAAGTTATATTTATGTATGTGTAACTTGTCTGAATGGGAATTAAATGAATATAAAGGTGTATCAGATTATTAAGATATTTTGATTTTTTCTAGTATTTTTTCATTACTGATGACATTAAAATTGTTATTTATTATATAAATACAGTGTTTGTTTTATTTGTATTTTGTGAACAAGTCTATTCATAACCCAAACACTTGATTATATTTGGTCATACAACTATGGTGAATGTATTTCTTCAGACAATAATTTTATCATTTTAGTCAGGGCATGCTACAGATTCATGCTATATTTTATGCTATAATTTATTTGTGAAACCAGTTTTATCATTTTGTTTAAGACTCCCCTCAGATATATTATATCATTAGCAACTAGAATAATTCAAGCTGTACCATCTAGCCTGCTTGACAATGATACTAAACTACCCTTGAATTTAACCTTGTCAGTAAGTGGAACAATCTGATTAATTTGTAATTTGGTAAAATAGGCTGCGTTTACACTTGGCATTAACATGCGACCTGTATCCGGATGTTGTCCACGTACACATTGAAAAGACAAGTGTAAATATGTACGTCTGATCGGAATGTTATCTGATCAGTGTGTCCTGGTCCAGGTCGACATCTTGCAAAACGCCGCACCCTCTCTCGCGAACTGTCAGAAAAAAAGACAGAGAACCCCTGTATGGAGACTTTTGAGACTTCTACCCTTATCTTTGATTTGTAAATTGTCCCTCGACTGAAAATGCTTTTCAAAAGAAAACCCACCATTTCAGGTTGACATAGCACCGGGCCATTCTCTGCAGACTCATGTAAATATTGCGCGGGAAAGACAGATCCGATCAGTTATCCAGATAGAAAAGTCAGTTGATGTTGCCAAGCGTAAACGCGCTGTGTTCTGATTGACTGACAATCTGATTTGCTAGATCAGATCACGGTGATCGCATGTTAATGCCAAGTGTAAACGCAGCCATAGACACCAGCTTGGCCAGGTTCGGAGACCAGCTTGACCACCCTGGCCAAGCTGGAAGGCCAGCTGACTAACCAGCTAAAACCAGCCTGGCTAGGCTGGGAGACCAGCTTGACCAGGCTGGGAGACCAGCTAAAACCAGCCTGGCCAGGCTGGGAGACCAACTTGACCAGCCTGGCCAGGCTGGGAGACCAGCTAAAACCAGCCTGGCCAGGCTGGGAGACCAACTTGACCAGCCTGGCCAGGCTGGGAGACCAGCTGAGACCAGCTAAAACCAGCTATTTCCAGCTAAAACCAGCTAAAACCAGCCAACCAGCTTAGGCTGGTTTAAGATGTTTTTTTTTCAGCAGGGATATCCAGCCATTACAATGAAACAAAATATTATATCAATTTGCCTTTTTTATTTTCATTTTAACATATACAGTAGGTGGACAACCAAAATGGGTAATACCGCCGCGCGTACTGCTGCCGCAGGGCCGCGGCGTTAACTGCAAGTCAGTCGCGTGTTAAAATCATTCGCGAAACTACCGCCAGGTGGCGCAAAGGGACGGATTGTGAAATAAATGTAATTGTAAAATGAAAAGAAGACGTAAAACAACAATAGCATTATAATATACATTATAACATCCTTAAAAGCCATTAAAAAATAGAATAGTCTTAGGCTAGTCTACTCATCAAAAATTTAAAGAAAGACCTTTACACAAAGGCTCTTATGCATGCTATTGTTATTAAACAGTCATTACATATATAGGCATATATATATACAGATTAAAAGCTAAATGTTTTCATTTCGGTTCATTCTCGGTTAAAAAATAAAAAAATAATCTTCAGGTTCCATTTGCAGAGTGAAATGAGAACGGTGCAGCATTCACAAATAATTCTTATTCTCTCTGTTATTATTCTTGATTTTTCAAACTGCTAACACTTTGCATTTTTGAATTATGCCTTTACTGTGTGACCAAAAATTGTGAATTGTGACTTTGATCGCGCTGGTGCCTCACGCGGTACATATTCATTGCAAACAGCAGTCGTTCACCGAGCCCTGCGGCGCGAGCAGCCGTCCACTGACATATTTTTGCTCATTATTTTTTTTTTTTTTCCGTCGATACCGAAACACGTGTGAAATCCAAAGCCTATTTTACCTAATGAATAAGAGTTTAGCTTCAAATGGGCAACATGTTTGGATTTGTCCCGAATGAGAGAGATAAGCCCAACCTTATGTATCGCTTTAAATTATTTTTAATTATTATTTTTGTTTTGTTTATAAGCCTACATTATTATATACTGCAATTATATTTATCCATTAGAATTATATATTTGTAATTCTTGTTCTGTTCTGATAAATTTGTTGAATTTAAAGGATTTGTTTTAAAGTGAAGGGAACTAAAAATGTCCTGGTACATTAGCCTATAGCATTATTAGTCCTGCCGTTATTATTTCTGAATGTAATAAAATGTAACTCTCACAAATTTAATTTATTTTTTAGCGTGTTTAAAAAAAATGCAGCAAATGAAAATAGGCGATTAATCGGTTAAAATGTGTTATTGTGGGTTAACAAATTTACATTATATACACTCCAACACAAACAATTCATAGCACAGTTCAGTATCCTGGAGGAGCCTTTGTTTTTGTTTCTGTTTGCACGTGCCGGTCACGATCAGCTGTTCGTGTTTTGCGATCGGCGTGGTTGTGCACGTGTTGATTGTTTTTTGTTTTTCACTTGCGCGTGCCAGCCGCATTTAGCTGATTGCGCTTTGCAATCAGCGCGGTTGTGTATGCGTTCACAGCTGTTTGTCATTTCCTCATTTATTTTTTCCTTATTTAAATCTCATGTTTTCTCTTTGTCTTTGCCAGTGTGTTTTGTCGTTAACGCTTTTTACGCGTTTTTTATTTTGGTTCATCAGTTATAGTTTTGTATTTTTTCAGTTTTTCTTTTTTCTGCCCAGTTATTTCAACTGCTGTCTGGACTGTCTATGCTCCTTGGCCAGTGGTCTGTTCATCGGGACTTTTGGATTTTTGCTCTGGATTATTATCTAGATTTGTGGATCTCTTTGAATCTGCCTGGGCTATCATCTTTAATGACCATCGCCTGTTTCTGACTACCACTCGCCTGGAACGTATCTGTTTGGACTCTGATCTCTTTTATTGAGTTCTTGGATTGTGGATCTGGAATTCAGCAGTTCGATTTATTATCACTGAATAAAACTCTTGTTGCATTTCTACTGCATTTGGGTTCTTTATTTCAGCGAGACCTTACATAACACACTGGCCATTATGGACCCAGCAGAAGAAGCTCAGCTCCGAGCTGAACATCAGGGAGCGATGTTGAATCATCAGGCTGAGGAAATTTCACATGCTCGTCACACCATGGATGCCTTGGTTGCACGAGTTACTGAGCTCTCGGACAAGTTACGCTATCTTCAGCCCGTCGATCTCAATGTTTCGTCTGCAACACCCCAACAGGCCACTGGTCATGAGCCACGTATTAATAACCCTCCTATTTATGCTGGTGAACCAACTAATTGTCGTTCATTTCTTATTCAGCGTGAAGTAGTTTTTTCACTTTAACCCCAGACTTATGCATTAGACAGATCCAGAGTGGCTTACGTGATTTCTCTTCTGGCTGGACGCGCTCGCGACTGGGGTACTGCCATATGCGACTCGCGCTCTTTGTGCTGGGATGATTTTAAATCATTCAAAGCTGAGATGATAAAAGTATTTGACAGATCCGTGTTTGGCAAAGAGGCTTCCCGGCAATTGGCTTCGCTGCGTCAAGGCAAGAAGTCAGTTGCTGATTATTCTATTGAATTTAAGACTCTTGCAGCTACAAGTGAGTGGAACTCAGCGGCTCTGGTGGCTCGTTTTTTTGGATGGATTAGTGGCGGATGTTAAGGACGAGATCTACGCACGTGACCCTTCGGACCTGCTTGACGATATTATTGATATCGCTATTCGTTTGGATTCCCGTATGGAATTGAGGCATAAATTTCTGGGAAATACCAGCTGGATGCGGCCAGAACCATCTGTTTCCTCCTCTGCTTTCCGAGCTCCTGTATCGTCTGACCTTGAGCATATGCAGCTTGGGAGAATGCGTCTTACTGCTGAGGAGAAACAACGCCGACTTTTAAAGGGGCTTTGTTTATATTGTGGCGGTCATGGTCATACTGCAGCCGTCTGTCCGTTAAAAGCCAATGCCCACCAGTAAACAGGAGAATTCTGGCGGGCGGTACTTCAATTTCTCCATCAGAGGGTTCTCGTACTCTCATTCTTGCTTCAGTGTTACTGAATGGCTTGGTCATTTAAATGCTCTGTGTTAATTGATTCGGGTGCGGAGGGAAATTTTGTTGATGTTGAATGGTCTCATCACTATGGCCTGCCCATTCATTCCCATTCCTCTCCTCTCATCGTTCACTCCCTTAATGGACAGCAGCTCATGGCAGTTACTCAGATCACTGGTCCGGTGAGTTTGATTACCTCTGGTAACCACCGGGAGGAAATAGAATTTTATTTATTTAACTCCCCTTCTGTTTCTACTGTATTAGGTCATCCTTGGCTTTCTCTCCATAACCCACATATTAACTGGACTGAGAATTTAATTCTTTCTTGGAGTTCTCGCTTTCATGCTGCTTGTCTTGTGTCTCTGCTCCGTCTTCTGTTGTTTGTTCTGTGTTGCAGGAGGAGGAGGTGGATCTTTCTCTGATCCCTGGCATGTACCATGATCTGCGTGCGGTCTTCAGTCGGTCCCGAGCTGCCTCTCTTCCTCCCCATCGACCGTATGATTGTGCTATCGATCTTCTTCCCAGCACTTCTCCTCCTCGCGGACGTCTTTTCTCTTTATCTGCACCCGAGCGGGTGGCCATGGAGAAGTATTTATCAGATTCTCTAGCAGCAGGTTTGATTCGTCCCTCTTCCTCTCCAGCAGGAGCGGGGTTCTTTTTCGTGAAGAAGAAGGATGGCTCTTTGCGCCCCTGCATTGACTATCGTAGGCTGAATGACAAAACTGTTAAGAACAGGTACCCCATGCCTCTTATGTCTACAGCCTTCGAGGTCCTGCGGGGTGCAAAGTTCTTCACGAAATTGGATCTACGCAATGCTTATCATCTAGTTCGGATTAGGGAGGGGGATGAATGGAAGACGGCCTTTAACACACCCACCGGGCATTTTGAATATCTCGTTTTACCTTTTGGGCTGTCCAATGCCCCAGCCGTCTTCCAAACGCTCGTCAATGACGTGCTGAGAGATATGATTAACGACTTTGTCTTTGTGTACCTGGATGATATTTAAATTTTTTCTCAATCATTCCAGGTGCACGTCCAGCACGTCAGACGAGTGCTTCAGCGGTTGTTGGAGAATCAATTGTTCGTGAAGGCAGAGAAGTGTACTTTTCACACCCAGTCGGTTTCGTTCTTGGGGTCGATCATCTCGGCGGAGGGGATTCGCATGGACCCTGCGAAGGTTGGAGCTGTCTCTGACTGGCCGGTACCTGGCTCAAGAAAAGCTTTACAACAGTTTTTTGGGCTTTTCTAATTTCTATAGGCGTTTTATTCGAAATTTCAGCCAGGTGGCGGCCCCTCTGACAGCGTTAACCTCCACCAAATCCAAATTTTGTTGGTCTAGTGTTACTCAGGCAGCTTTTGACGATTTGAAATCCAGGTTCACTACTGCTCCTATTCTTATTTTGCCGGATACTAGCAGACAGTTTGTGGTGGAGGTGGACGCGTCAGAGGTGGGTGTCGGAGCAGTTCTTTCCCAAAAATCCCCTCATAATAATAAGCTGCATCCTTGTGCTTATTTTTCTCATCGCCTTTCTCCCTCAGAACAAAATTATGACATCGACAACAGAGAGCTGCTGGCAGTATGCTTGGCTTTGGAAGAGTGGCGTCACTGGTTGGAGGGGGCGATAATTCCATTTCTGGTGTGGACTGATGATAGAAATCTGGAGTATATTCAATCGGCCAAACGGCTGAACTCCAGACAGGCTCGTTGGGCACTGTTTTTTGGCCGCTTCAACTTTGTGTTGTCTTACAGACCGGGTTCTAAGAATGGCAAGCCATCCGTCAGCGTTTTTGGTGGCCGGCCATGGCTGAGGACATCCGTCGGTTCGTGGGTGCTTGTGAGGTTTATGCTCAAAACAAATCTTCCAATCAACCTCCCGTTGGTCTGCTTCATCCCCTCCCTATTCTTTCCCGCCCCTGGTCACATATTGCCCTGGATTTTGTGACTGGTTTACCTCCATCCAGTGGCAATACTGTGGTCCTTACTGTTGTGGATCACTTTTCTAAGGCGGTTCACTTCATTCCCCTTCCTAAACTCCCTTCGGCTAGGGAGACGGCCCGGGTGGTCATTGACCATGTCTTCCGGATTCATGGTCTTCCGGAGGATGTGGTCTCTGACAGGGGGCCCCAGTTCGTGTCCCAGTTTTGGAGGGAATTCTGTCGACGATTGGGTGCCTCCGCCAGTCTGTCCTCAGGATTCCATCCACAGACCAACAGCCAAACCGAGCGTGCAAAAAAGGATCTCGAGCAGATGCTCCGATGCCTGGCTTCCCATATCCCCTCCTCCTGGAGTCAGCAGCTAACTTGGGCTGAATATGCCCATAACTCCTTGCCGGTGTCCTCGACTGGGCTTTCCCCGTTCATGTGTTGCCTTGGTTATCAACCCCCTCTGTTTCCTTCCCAGGCTGCTGAGGCCGCAGTTCCCTCAGTCCAGGCATTTATGCAGCGCTGTTATCGTACCTGGAGGAGGGCCAGGGAAGCGTTGGTCCGGTCTGGGGGACGCACTAAAAGAGCTGCTGCCCGCCGTCGGACTGCGGCACCCAGGTATGTTTTGTGGGCAAAGGGTGTGGCTCTCTACCCAAGACCTGCCACTTCGGGTTCCGGCCCGTAAGTTGGCACCCAAATTTATAGGGCTTTATCCCATTGTCAAGGTGGTCAGTCCGGCGGCGGTGCGGCTTCGGTTGCCTCAACCTTTCTGTCGTGTCCATCCTGTCTTTCATGTTTCTCGTGTTAAACCTGTTCTACGTTCTTCCCATTCTCATGTTTCTATCCCACCCCCCCCCCTCCTCCCTGATGATTGAGGGCGCTCCTGCCTTTATCATCAGGCGGATTCTTGATTCCAGGCGCCGTGGACGGGGCTTTCAATATTTAGTGGATTGGGAAGGCTACGGTCCGGAAGAGAGATCTTGGGTCCCAGCTCGGGACATTCTGGACCGCTCGCTCATCGTGGAGTTTCATCGTCGTCAGTCTCCCTCGACCAGGAGTACGCCGGGTGGTGTTCCTGGGAGGGGGGGTACTGTAAGGGCTGAGGTTTGATCTTTCTATTTCTTGTGTGGGTGGTTTTGTTTTTTTTTTTAACTGATTTAAAATGTTCATTTCAGGGCTCAGTTTGATCTGTCTCTTTCTCATGGAGGAGCCTTTGTTTTTGTTTCTGTTTGCTACTTGCGCGTGCCAGCCGCATTTAGCTGATTGCGCTTTGCAATTAGCCCGGTTGTGTATGCGTTCACAGCTGTTTGTCATTTCCTCATTTATTTTTTCCTTATTTAAATCTCATGTTTTCTCTTTGTCTTTGCCAGTGTGTTTTGTCGTTAACGCTTTTTACGCGTTTCTTGTTTTGGCCAGTGGTCTGTTCATCGGGACTTTTGGATTTTTGCTCTGGGATTATTATCTAGATTTGTGGATCTCTTTGAATCTGCCTGGGCTATCATCTTTAATGACCATCGCCTGTTTCTGACTACCGCTCTCCTGGAACGTATCTTTTTGGACTCTGATCTCTTTTATTGAGTTCTTGGATTGTGGATTTGGAATTCAGCAGTTCGATTTATTATCACTGAATAAAAACTCTTGTTGCATTTCTACTGCATTTGGGTTCTTCATTTCAGCGAGACCTGACACTTAGGAACAGAGTATGGGCCTAATCTAAGCTATGTTGTTAACGATTTACAAATTTCGTGTAGCTATAATTTTATCCAGCTTTATTTTTCCATAGGACGTTTTATTAATCAGTCCATTCTTTAGAGTTTCAATGATTTATTTAAATCGTGCAGGTTTAATTTATTCGTTTCTTGTTTTAATTAGGCCTAAATAATGGGGAGCGAAATTATTCAGTGCCTCCCGTTTTACTAAAATAAAGGAAATAATTTATAAAACATGCAAGCCTAGCTCACTATGCTACCACTTTTAATGCTCCAATGCAAAATAAACCACAATTTCTTTTGAATAATAGAACACATAAATTCATATTATATAAATTACACTGCACACTATTTAAATGTGTCAAATCTAAAATATGGTGTAGAGAAAATATAAGCACAGGCTCATAGGCTTGACATTTATCCTGCTTGAATTCGTTTTAAGAAACGCACATATCTTCATAGGGACCAAACTTTCATCTGTGAATATTAAATATTTTTTCTTTCATTTTCCCCGACTGCAGTCAAATATAACACTTCGGTGAGGCAAAGCTGACGTCTATTTGCGAAGATGTGCTTTGATGCGCTTGTTTGAAAACTTGTGATTAAAGCGCCACTCAGCGGTCAAAAGCTGCAAATGCACTTTGCAGACGTTGCGGCGGCGGTACGAGCGGCGGTAGAACCAACACTTTGGATGTCCATCTACTGTAGATAAGTTGAATACAGACCAAAGATTACATGTTAGATTTACTCAAACCGAATTATA
Organism: Cyprinus carpio; assembly: GCF_018340385.1. Classification (NCBI taxonomy): domain Eukaryota; kingdom Metazoa; phylum Chordata; class Actinopteri; order Cypriniformes; family Cyprinidae; genus Cyprinus; species Cyprinus carpio. Next base: position 419,326 of record NW_024879219.1, on the reverse strand, counting down.
TTTTATGTATAACCACTAAAGAGACATCATAGCCAGCGGCACATATCAAGGACTAGCCGAGGTGAGGCTGCTCTCGGCGGATACATGATCACTGAGCTCCCGCTGATCACATTTTAAAATAGGCACTGTTTTCATAAATAAACCACAGATTGGAGTTTAAAAACAACTATATTCTCACCTGAAATACTTTTAAAATTACATTTCATGACATAATAACTAATATTCTGAAAATGATCCGAATAAATGGTGGTTGAAATCACAATGCTGCGTGAACTCAAACAATCAGCATGTCTAGCGCCCAAGTCCCGCCTCCGAAAGTTCCGGAACTTTGAAAAAAGTACTAACTCGCCAGCAGGGACTTTCTAAGGGGCTTTTTTTTTACCCGGAACTTTATTTAGTTCCTGGTTCATGCGGTGGAAACACACCGAGTATCGGCCCAAAGTCCCTAGTTCCTGGGTAAAGTTCCTGCGGTGGAAACGCGGCTATAGACTAAGGTATTAGGACAGTATATGCTTATATACTGATATGGTGTGTGTGTGTGTTTGCGCACGCACGCATGCATGTGTGTGTGTGTGTGTACTTTCTTCACAAGGATGTTTTTCATATACTGCCACAAGTAAAAGGAGCCCAGCCTTATGTGTCAATAATGTCCTCATAGCAAAGATATGATTGGGGCCCTTTGCAGCCCTTAAAGAGTTTCAATGCAATCTCAAGAATTCACCTCCAGCTTTTGATTTCGTTTTTACACAGTTTAAGATTCTTGCAAGCTTGGCTTGTTTTCTGACCATTGAAACTCTATATATAATTAATAAATATTTTCAAATAAATGTTAAGTTGCATGTCTATGTGGCCAAACCAAAGTAAAACATATATTGTGAATGAGATACTGCAGTTTACTCTGCTGCCTCCAAGAGGCTGTAAATGATAGTAAATACTCAGAGATACTGTTGAAAATTAACTTATAAATTAACTGTATATTCTACAAATCTTATATATATAGGCCTATATATATATATATATATATATATATATATATATATATATATATATATATATATATATATATATATCTGATGGGATTTGAGTCAGTTACAAGAAAACATCAGTAAACATATAATATTAGAGATCTAAACAACTCAGTTTTCACTTGCACAAACACTTACGATACAGAAGAACATAATGATCGACTCCATCATTAAACTATAGCAAAATATTAATTCTCATTCTAAGGTTTTATTTTTGTTATGTTGTATAGGAGCAGATGATTTGTTTTCTCTATCTTTAATATGTAAAGTGAATAGCATAAAACAGTGTATTGTGTACTGCACCAGAAAGAGTTTCTTTTTTTACCTATAAGGCAAGCATGTGTATATATTACATTTCATACACAATGGTAATTACAAAGAATTGTGAGACAGGTTATGTAGTAAATTATATTTTTATTACATACAGTTCTGCTTTCATTGTGTCTCCAGCTCACATCAGTGAATGTCTTGAAATTTAAGATCATGTTCAGTGGAAAAACATCACTGTAAATAGAACCAGCAATAACATTAACATAAAATATTAGTCTTCAAAGAAATTACTTGCATGCAGATCAGTATTTTGTATTGAATGTATTAAATCATTGATGTATTGTGTTTCTGTATTAAACAGACATGACACAATTGTTGTATTGCGTTTTTACACAACTGGTTGTTAAATACAGAGACACGTATCATTTAGTTTTTGCAGTGGAATGTCAGCTGATGCCATTGTTTGATGTTTCACATTCACCAAGGAGTTACTGTGGTGTTAATTGGATACTTGGTACTGGGGTTATGGACAGACACAAGTCAAAAGAGCACAAACACATTTCTCTTTAACTTTTTGCTGCTGTAATATGGCTGGGGTATCCAGGAGGCATAAAGAGCCTTAAGTGCCCCAGTGCATGTAGAGAGCTCGACACCATATCTGTAGCACATTCTGGTCATTTTTTTTCACTCACCATATTATAAGTCTAACTATAGTTCTAGTCTAACTATAACCAAATACTGTTATTTTGCACCATCATGCTGATAAAAAAAAAACATGGTTACATGTGTAACCCGAGATGTTCCCATTCTAGGGTACTCCATGCTATGCACCCTAGGGGGCACACAGGGGAATGAAATCCAACCATGCCGTGCAGAGACGCATGCCTGTCCTCCTGGTGGGTAGCACCAAGGAAGCGACAGGCATACACCAAGCCTTTCCTCAGAAAGGGGCCATGCCACTGAAACAACTTGGCAGAAATGGGGAACCCGTTTAGATCAAGGGGAATATCCCACTATTCAACCGAGCACAACTATCCTCAGATAGCTATGCTGTGTGAGCCATATAAGCCTAGATACACAAGACCACTGAATAGACTAACTAGAAAGCCTCTAGAGGAGCTCAAAGATAGTTACTTAAATCCCGGTAAGGAGAAATAGCTGCTGAGCTAGAACACAGCTATCCTCAAATAGCTATGTCCTAAAGGTCTTATGAAGGCTTGTAAATCAGAATAACCATACACATCTAGCCAGGCAAAACCTTCCTGCAAAGCTGCCCAGACCACAGAGAGTGGACTATCTACTTATAACCCTAGCTGAGGAAAGTGCTACTTAAAACCCTAAGCAGGGGAGCAATCTCTGAGTTAGCACATAACTACCCTCAAATAGTTAGGTACCTAGGAAGCCGGCTGAGACTACCCAGACCACAGAGTGTGTGCTATCTACTTACAACACTAGCAGGGGAGATGGCGCTATCTACATTGTTAAAATTTGCTGTAAAAAGGGCCACATTTTGACAGTAACATTCTGTATTTCATTAAAACATTAAAACATGCATTCTGGGTAATATTCATCATTTTCGAGAAAGTAGTCTGCTGCTATATATGGTAAATGAACAGCTTTCAAAGTCGACACTCAGAGGCTGTGTTTCAAATCACACTCTACACCCTCATTCACTATTCCCTAAATGAGTTTACCAATACAGTCCACCTGACAGAGAGAATGAAACCTAATGAGTGAATTCAGATACTGATAAACAGCTGCTGTTAACGAGCAGAATCACTGACGGAAAGAGAAACAAGACCCACACAGGAACTACAACTGACTTCAGCTACAGCCTTAGATGAAATCAACTGAAGATTTAAACAACTCTACAAACAGCTTTACCAGCTTCACACAATATTCAGTAAGAGAAGAGACACTGGGATAAAATCAGTGAATCAGAAACAAGAGGATGATTGTTCTTTTCTGTCTATAAATAACAATACCAGATTTTTTTTTTTTTTTTTTTTTTTTTGACTCTTTATTGCTACAACAAACATGTTTCAAAAACACATTGTTATAGCAGGCCAAAAAAAACAATGTTAAAAAGTCACAGTTCAAGAGCCCAACCAAAGTACACACTAATCTCCATTATGGTAGTGAGAAAAAAAAAGAGAAAAACATCTAAACCTCTGTAAGTGTCATGATCCTGGCTTCTTCTCTTTCTCTGTCTCCCTCTTGTGGTCACACACTCACTCACACAATCACGCACACACTTCCACTCCTCCGCTCATTATCTCTTTCAGCTGGTTCCCCTTTCGTTCCCTTCTCCTCACCTGTCCCTTTTTTCCTCTTGATTGTCTCTGCTTCTTATTCCCTATTCCTAGCCCTGTCTTGTTGTCGGATTATTCAATGACTTTTCGTGAGAAACGTCTGTTCTCTCTCGTCCAGTCCTGTCCTGTCCTGTCTGTGGAGAGTGAAATTATAATTTCTGCTGTGAGTTATACTGCTATTGGACTGTGTATTATCCAGCTGTGCCTGTTTGCAGAGTACCTGTTCAGCGCTCGCCCTTGGCTGTTCACCCTGCCCGCTGTCTTCACTATTTTCTGACTGGCTGAATGCATCTTGGGGTCCCTGCCTCTGTCCTCGTGGAAGTTGATACAGATTTTCTTTGATCCAGTCGTCTGGAAGTTTTCGGTTCTGGCTCTGAGTAATGCCTGTGATTTTTGTGTTCTAATTACTCAGTGAAGACATATTTACTTTTTTCATTAAAGACTGTTAACTGCATCCCACCCTGGTCTTCCATCGTTCTTACCCTAACAGAATAATCCGACCAAAGGATTGACCAGGCGAGTGGTAACCCCCTTCTCAATGCTATTGAGCTCCAGGGCGCTCTGCTGGGTAAACATGAGGAGGATTTGTCCACCGCGAGATGTGCCGTTGACTCCCTGACCGTCCAGCTCTCGGATCTAACCCAGCAGTTCCATTGCTATCGTCATGAGACCACTGCTTCAGCTGGACAGTGCGACTCTTCTGAGCCACGTATAAACAACCCGCCGTGCTACTCTGGCGAGCCCTTACAGTGCCGAGCCTTCCTTACCCAATGCGAGGTTGTATTTTCCCTCCAGCCGTTCACTTATGCCAAGGATCGATCGAAGGTGGCTTATGTGATTTCTCTTCTCAATGGACGTGCTCGAGAGTGGGCGGCAGCGAACTGGGAGGCAGAGGTAGACTGCATCTTCAAGTTTTCTCTTTTTAAGGAGGAGAGGGTCCGAGTCTTTGACAGGTCTGCACACGGTGACGAAGCATCCCGCCTCCTATCCACCTTGCACCAGGGGAAGAGGTCAGTCACTGATTTTTCAATTGAGTTCCGTACCCTGGCCACAACGAGTGTGGGTGGAACGGTCCGGCACTCATCGCCCGCTTTCTCGAGGGCCTGAACTCTGAGATTAAAGATGAGGTCTTTGTCCGAGAGGTTCCTAACAGTTTCGATTCCCTTGTCGAGCTGGCTCTCCGCATCGAAAGACGCTTTGAGATGCGACGAAGGGCTCGCAGAATGGAGGCTTCGTTACTTCCCGCTTCCACAGAGACTGCCATCCAGTGCTGATCCCGAGCCAATGCAGCTAGGGGGGCTTCGTATATCCACACGGGAACGCCAACGCAGGATTATGAATCGCCTTTGCATGTACTGTGCTGCCGCTGATCATTTTGTCTCTAGGTGCCCAGTAAAAACCAGCGCTCGTCAGTAGGCGGAGGGTTGCTGGCGAGCGCTACCTCATGGGTCTCTCCATCTAAGTCCTGCACTTCCCTTCCCGTACACCTCCGCTGGCCGGGATCGTCAGTTTCCTGCTCTGCATTGCTTGATTCGGGGGCGGAAGGGAACTTCGTTGATGAGACTTGGGCTTTGGAACAAGGTATTCCCCTCTTAGAATTAAAAGACTCCACCCCCCTGTTCGCCCTAGATGGCAGTTCCCTTCCCAGGGTACAGAGAAGGACTTCTCCATTGACTCTCACTGTTTCAGGAAATCATAGAGAGACTATTTCTTTTTTTATTTTTCATTCCCCTTTTACTCCAGTGGTTTTAGGCCACCCGTGGTTAGTTCTCCACAACCCCCAGATTAACTGGGCGGAGGGCTCTATTCTATCTTGGAAATTGTCTTGTCATGTTGATTGTCTGTCTTCTGCTGTGCCCCCTGTATCGTCCGTAACTGTTTTTTCAGGAAGAGCCAGGTGATTTGTCTGGAGTTCCGGAGGAGTATCACGATTTGCAGGAGGTCTTCAGCCGTTCCCGGGCCACTTCTCTCCCCCCTCATCGCCCGTATGACTGCAGTATAGATCTTCTCCCAGGTACAACGGCCCCCCCGGGGAAGACTATACTCGTTATCCGCTCCCGAACGAGAGGCGCTCGAGAAATACCTTTCTGACTCGCTCAACGCCGGTACCATCGTTCCTTCCTCGTCTCCAGCGGGAGCCGGTTTTTTCTTTGTTAAAAAGAAAGACGGCTCCCTGCGTCCCTGCATAGATTATCGGGGTTTAAATGATATCACTGTCAAGAATCGTTATCCATTACCACTGATGTCATCTGCCTTCGAAGTCTTGCAGGGAGCTAAGATTTTCACAAAGCTCGATTTACGCAACGCCTATCACCTAGTGCGCATAAAAGAGGGGGATGAATGGAAGACCGCGTTTAACACGCCCCTAGGGCACTTTGAATACCGGGTTCTTCCTTTCGGATTGGTAAACGCCCCCGCGGTCTTTCAAACCTTAGTCAATGACGTCCTACGGGACATGCTCAACGTCTTTGTGTTCGTCTACCTCGATGACATTTTGATCTTTTCGCCATCACTCCAGGTGCACGTCCAACATGTTCGTCGTGTCCTCCAGCGTCTACTGGAGAACCGACTTTATGTAAAGGCCGAGAAATGTTCTTTCCACGCCCTCTCAGTTACGTTTCTAGGTTCAGTCATCTCGGCAGAGGGGATCAGTATGGACCCAGCCAAGGTCCAGGCGGTCACTGATTGGCCCGTGCCCGATTCTCGCCTCGCGCTACGTTTTCTAGGGTTTGCAAATTTTTATCGTCGTTTTATACGAAATTTCAGTCAAGTAGCCGCTCCACTTACAGCTCTGACCTCAGTCAAGTCCCAGTTTAGGTGGTCAGAATCTGCGCAGACTGCGTTTGACGTTCTAAGGTCTCTTTTTACTACCGCGCCTATCCTTCTTACTCCTGACTTCACTAAACAATTTATAGTCGAGGTCGATGCCTCTGAAGTGGGGGTCGGGGCTGTACTTTCCCAGCGGTCCGCCGCTGACAGACAGATACACCCCTGCGCTTTTTTTTCTCACCGTCTTTCTCCTGCTGAGCGTAATTACGACGTGGGCAACCGCGAACTGCTTGCCATCCGTCTAGCGTTAGGCGAATGGTGACATTGGCTAGAGGGAGCTCCCGTTCCTTTTATTGTCTGGACATATCACCGAAACCTAGAATATATCCGCAAGGCCAAGAGACTAAACGCTCGTCAAGCCCGCTGGGCTCTATTCTTTACACGTTTCGAATTTTTCCATCTCGTATCGCCCAGGTACCAAGAACGTCAAGCCTGACGCGTTATCTCGTCTTTTTGACTCCTCTTCATCTTCTGAGCCCGAGGAGATTATTCCCCCGGGTCATGTTGTTGGCACGACCGTCTGGGGAATAGAGAAGCTGGGTTAAGCGTTCTCTTTCTCGAGTCATAGTACCGCGCAACTGTCCTAAGGGGCTCCTTTTTGTTCCTGTATCCGCACGTCGAGCTGTCCTTCAATGGGGACACACCTCTAAATTGACTGCCCATCCCGGCGTTAGGGGCACCCTCGCTTTTTATCCGTCAGCGCTTTTGGTGGTCTTCTTTGGAACGAGACGTGCGACGGTTTATTGCCTCCTGCGATACGTGCGCGCAAACCAAGGCTGGCAATTCCCCTCCGGCCGGTCTACTTCGTCCATTACCGGTTCCTACACGACCGTGGTCTCACTTAGCTCTCGACTTTATCACCGGACTTCCTCTCTCGGAGGGTAACACCGTTATTCTGACCGTGGTAGATTGTTTTTCTAAGTCGGCCCATTTTATTCCACTCGCTAAACTCCCCTCTGCCAAGGAGACCGCCCAGATCATGGTTGATCATGTTTTTAAGCTACATGGTTTACCAACTGAGATTGTGTCTGATAGAGGCCCTCAATTTTCTTCTCAATTCTGGAAGGAGTTTTGTCGCCTGATTGGGGCATCCGTTAGCCTTTCATCCGGGTTTCATCCCCAAACGAACGGTCAAGCAGAACGGACAAATCAGATTGTCGCCCGTATGCTTCGCAGTCTTACCCATCAGAATCCCGCGTCCTGGTCACAACAACTTTCCTGGGCCGAATATGCCCATAATTCGCTTCCCTCCTCTGCTACCGGTCTTTCCCCCTTCCATTGCTGTCTCGGCTATCAACATCCGTTATTTGCGTCCCAAGACTCTGAATCTAATGTTCCGTCAGTGCAGGCTTTTATTAGCCGTTGCAAACGCACCTGGAGGAGAGTGCGATCTGCTGTCTGTCGTGCTAGAAGACGCATGACAGTTACGGCCAATAGGCGCAGAATTAGAAGTCCTCGCTATGTTTGCGGTCAAAGAGTGTGGTTATCCACTTCAAATTTACCCCTCCAGTCCGAATCACGTAAACTGTCTCCCCGCTTTGTTGGACCATTCCGCATCGTAAGGGTCATAAATCCTGTCACAGTAAAGCTTCACCTTCCGCCTAATTTACGCCGGGTTCATCCCGTGTTTCATGTCTCTTGCCTCAAAACCAGTCATCCATCCCCTTCTCGCCCGGTCCGCGTCCCTAGTCTTGTCGATGATAACCCCTATCTATAGGGTTCGCCGGATTCTCGACATGCGCCGTCGGGGACGTGGCCATCAGTATCTTGTCGACTGGGAGGGGTATGGTCCTGAGGAGAGAAGCTGGGTTCCCTCCCGGGACGTCCTGGATCCTTCACTCATCGATGATTTCCTCCGGTCTCGCCAGTTGGCCTCAGGAGCGCCAGGGGGCGCTCGTTGAGAGAGGGGTACTGTCATGATCCTGGCTTCTTCTCTTTCTCTGTCTCCCTCTTGTGGTCACACACTCACTCACACAATCACGCACACACACTTCCACTCCTCCGCTCATTATCTCTTTCAGCTGGTTCCCCTTTCGTTCCCTTCTCCTCACCTGTCCCTTTTTTCCTCTTGATTGTCTCTGCTTCTTATTCCCTATTCCTAGCCCTGTCTTGTTGTCGGATTATTCAATGACTTTTCGTGAGAAACGTCTGTTCTCTCGTCCAGTCCTGTCCTGTCCTGTCTGTGGAGAGTGAAATTATAATTTCTGCTGTGAGTTATACTGCTATTGGACTGTGTATTATCCAGCTGTGCCTGTTTGCAGAGTACCTGTTCAGCGCTCGCCCTTGGCTGTTCACCCTGCCCGCTGTCTTCACTATTTTCTGACTGGCTGAATGTATCTCGGGGTCCCTGCCTCTGTCCTCGTGGAAGTTGATACAGATTTTCTTTGATCCAGTCGTCTGGAAGTTTCTGTTCTGGCTCTGATTAATGCCTGTGATTTTTGTGTTCTAATTACTCAGTGAAGACAAATTTACTTTATTCATTAAAGACTGTTAACTGCATCCCACCCTGGTCTTCCATCGTTCTTACCTTAACAGTAACACTCAATAAAATCTTCTGTAGACATGATTCTGGTGATGCTGTTTTAGGGGTTGTTTAATCAGATCTTGAGAGATTCAATGACTTCTTTTATTTCATTTGATTTCATCTAAGGCTGTGGCTGAAGTCAGTTGTAGTTCTTGTGTTTCTCTTTCCTTCTGTGACTCTGCTTGTTAATAGCAGGTATTCATCACTAATGCTCAATCATCACTTAATTAATCACAGAATTATCTCATTATCTTCACTGTCACTCTAACCCCTGATTTACACTGCACCCGTCTGCAGCGCATTACGGGTCCGAAGAGGTTTTGTTACGTCCTCCACGCGATGCCAACTCACAAACAGAAGTGGACCAAAAGCACAGTGGTAGGATTTGCGAGACCACGTGATTTGCCTGTCCAACATTGTTTTTCTTGATTTTTGTGTGTTCTAACATGGTTGGCTATCTCCTACAACTCCTGCAATTAACTCCACACCACGTCCTTTTTTTAATTGTATTTGTGGATATGTTCTGTTGTGTATTATAATAATGTGAACTTTGAAACTTTCAAATTTCTGGCCTCCTAGCAAGAACATCGTAATGTGAAATATGATTTGGAGTCTGCACAGGGTGTTTATTGTGAAATGTACATGATTTTTTTTTACTTCTATTTTGTATTTGCTGTGCGGTTTGGACGCGGCGTGCATCAAAAATAGACTAGGCGTCTATCTTTAGCAAAAGCAGTGCGGAGAGCTGCTTCTGGGACGCTTTTGAAAAGTGCCTAGGTGCGTCTAGTGTAAACACAAACATTGACTAGAGTGTCCGCAATCAGCTCCGGTAGCCGTGTCGGAGCCGTAACGCCCTGCAGACGGTTGCCAGTAAATAACTGTTTTTTCTACATTTTGTTGCCGTTAAGTCAAGGAAAAAACAGCAATATACTGTAAAACTTAAAGAGTCAGATTTACCAAATGAAAAAAATTTAATTTGACTGAAATATTTGTGAACACCCATAGAAAAAAAGTTTGCAAAGTCATACACTGATAAGGAGAGTAAATATTGAACTGAACTGCATCAATGTGTTTTTGCACAGGAGAGATCTGTTAGTTTAATGTAGTTTTGTGGTTCACCATTGTGCTGGAGAGTAGAGCCTGTGCTTTAATCAATGATGAGCCACCAACGCTGATGTTCTGCTGCTTTATTTAAAGACTGTAAATGTGGAGTTGCTGATACTGTGATGACCTCTGTGTTATGTATTTCAGCACATACACGTGTGTTATAGCTGACAATGAACTGCAACGATTTGAGTAAAAGTCAAGGTATTAGTTACTTTACTGTTGCACATTAAGTGGTTGCAGTTTTATATTAAGAAATATTCCTTTTCAGTGGACTCAAATGAAATAAGTTCACAGTACTAACATCGTATGAATGCTAGTTTTTAAATTTAAAAAGTTTGAAGCAGTGGGAGCAGAGTTAATTTCCATGGTAGAGTGTTAATGAATTCTGTCAAGTCTGCTTTATTGTCAATTCTTCCACATGTAAAGTACATACATACAGAGAATCGATGCATACAGATAACACTAACAGTAGAGCCTAAAAATCTAGATCAATACAAAATATAAGATATAACTATACAATAAGGGAATGTAAAAAAGACATATAAAAAAAATAAAAAAAAGTTAAATAAAGCAGCGCAAGGCACATGGCAGATAGAGTGCAAACCAGTGAACAAAGTGCAGATAAAAAGATTTTTAGTGCAAAAAAATAGCTTATTCAGCCTGATTAAAGTGACAAAAGGGCTCAAGAGCAGTTATTTTGTTTAAACTGACTGATGAGGTAGTAGAATGACGTCAGTTCCATGGTGAATGAGGTAGTGAGCAGACCAATGCTGCACAAAGTGACTGGTGCATGTCATTGTATGTTAGTGGAAGGGGGGTGGAAGGATCTGGGAGGGGGGGTTCATAGTTCAGTGGTGCCTGGGGCAGAAGAGGGGACGGGGGGGCAAGTTCGGGAGCAAGTTCAGCTTCCTGACAGCCTGATGGATAAACCTGTCCTTCAGTCTGCTGGTCCTGGCCTGGAGACTCTGCAGTCTCCTCCCTGATGGCAGCAGACTGAAGAATCTGTGTGATGGGTGGGTGCACTGAGAGCTGCCTTGAAGGATGACAACACATTAAACTAATATATATATATATATATATATATATATATATATATATATATCTATATATATATATATGAAGGGTTTGGTTCCAAAATGCGATAAATGCCATTTAAAAATAATAATAATAACAATAGTTCCCGCCAAAATCAGTATTTTATCCATTTTTACATTTTACGCAAAATGCGTTATCCGCCGTGTTATTCTGTCACCTTTTATCCCTAACTTTTTCAAACTGCGACAAACGGCAGTCTTCCTTCTTTGCAGAATGCGATATATCCGCTCAACCAATCACAGTGCACCATTCCATGCACTCTAGACAGTAAATCTGTCCTTCAGTCTGCTGGTCCTGGCCTGGAGACTCTGCAGTCTCCTCCCTGATGGCAGCAGACTGAAGAATCTGTGTGATGGGTGGGTGGGGTCACCTGCGATGCAGAGGGCTTTTGCGAGTGAGACGCATTCCGTAAATTTCCTGGAGGGAGGGGAGAGAGACACCAATGATCTTCTCAGCTGCTCTCACTATGCGTTGCAGAGTCTTCCGGCAGGACGCGTTGCAGGCGTCATACCACACAGTGATGCAGCTAGTCAGAATGCTCTCGATGGCGCCACTGTAGAAGGTGTACATGATGGGGGCTCTGGCTCTTCTCAGTTTGCGGAGAAAGTAGAGACGCTGTTGTGATATCTTGGCCAGTGGTGCAGTGTTGTCGGTCCAGAAGCGGTCCTCTGTGATGTGCACACCCAGGAAGTTGGTGCTACTCACTCTCTCCACAGTCGCACCGTTGATGGTTAGAGGAACATGCTGAGTGTGCGCTCTCCTGAAGTCAACAACAATCTCCTTCGTCTTCTCCACGTTCAGAGAGAGAATGTTGTCATTGCACCACACGGCCAGGCGGCTCACCTCCCTCATGTAGTTTGTTTCATCTCTGTTGCTAATGAGACCCACCACACTCGTGTCATCCGCAAACTTAATAAAGAGGTTGGAGTTGTGTGACGGTGTGCAGTCGCGGGTCTGCAGAGTGAAGAGGAGTGGGCTCAGCACACATCCTTGGGGGGGCCCCAGTGTTCAGTGTGATGGTGCTGGATGTGTTGCTGCCGACCCTTACTGCCTGAGGTCTTCCAGTCAGAAAGTCCAACAGCCAGTTGCACAGCGAAGTGTTGAGCCCCAGCTCGACCAGTTTCTGAATGAGCTGTTGAGGGATGATTGTGTTGAATGCTGAACTGATGTGTATGAACAGCATTCTGCCGTATGAGTCCTTTTTGTCTAGATGTGTGAGTGCTGAGTGGATGGCAGTAGTGATGGCATCATCGGTCGAGCGGTTGGACCTATATGCAATTAAGAGTTGTAAATTAATGGTTGAGAGCTGTAAATTTACAGTACCTTAATGGCAACCCTGCTGCCAGTAAATTACTGTTATTAAACTGCACAATTTTTTACAGTGATATACTCTCTTCTCCTCCTCCTGCCTGGCTCTTTGGCCAGCATCACTCACATCTATCGATTTTCTGGGTCACAGAACTATGAGCGACGGCGTGTTCCTGTAGCCTTCATGGGTGGCTGCAGTTAAAGTTTTTTCATTGCCGCCTACGATTAAAGCTCTCCAAGAATTCCTGGGAATAGTCCATTTCTATCACAGATTTATTCTCAAAGCAGCTGAGCTTATGTGTTTCCCTCTATAAGGCCCTTAAAAGCGGTACCCCTCGTCACATACTCAAGTGGTCCGATTAAATGATTGGAGCTTTTGACAGCACTAAACAGGCTCTAGCAGAGGCTGCGTTGTTCGTGAATTCACTTCCGGACAGTCCAATCACAATTACTGCAGATGCATCTGATTTAGTGGTTGGGGCTGTCCTGGAACAGTTGGTGCATGGGCATTGGCAGCCACTTGCATTCTTTAGCTTCCAACTTCGTCCTAATGAACAAAAATACAGTACCCTGAAGAAGGCTGTTTGTGCCGCTACGCGTGGGTTGGTTTTCCCCTATGTCTTTTAAATTTTCTATCATGAAATAGCCAGTTCATTAAAGGCTTTTTATAAATTTCTAAAGAAGAGTGCCTTGGATTTCCTTCTACTACAATTTAAGGATTTTTGTATTTTTTTTAATTATAGTGCATTTGATTTGTTTTTTTTAGGAGTTTAAAGTTTTTTTTTGGTTTTTAAAGGTTTAATAGCCATTGACTTTCTCTATGTCAAAGGTTTCAGAGCCATGGACCACTGGACATCTCCTCAGACTGTGGTTCCCAGTTCAAGTCTGAGCTTTGGGCTGCAGTCGCACATAGTCTGGGCATTAAGTTTCATCACACTACAGCTTATCACCCACAAGCGAATGGTTTGTGTAAATGTTTTTCACCTACTCTGTTATTGATGAAGTCTGCAATCCATGAAGGATGACAACACATTAAAACTAATATATATATATATATATATATATATATATATATATATATATATATATATATATATGAAGGGTTTGGTTCCAAAATGCGATAAATGCCATTTAAAAATAATAATAATAACAATAGTTCCCGCCAAAATCAGTATTTTATCCATTTTTAATTTTACGCAAAATGCGTTATCCGCCGTGTTATTCTGTCACCTTTTATCCCTAACTTTTTCAAACTGCGACAAACGGCAGTCTTCTTTCTTTGCAGAATGCGATATATCCGCTCAACCAATCACAGTGCACCATTCCATGCACTCTAGACAGTAATGGCAGTGCTTTGAATACACCCAGCATCCTAGTTTTTCCTTATCTAATTTGTACTTTGTGATCAACACACAAACAAAAAAAAATTAGGGCAGCACGAAAATTTCTTGTGATTGTCATGTGCATCTCATCAGTAAAGCCAGTTCTGTGATTAGTAGTACATCTCCATCACGTGCGCTCAAATGGAGCGGCATTTAATACACAGAGCCGTAGTTCACTGACAAGCTACTCAGTATCATGTTTATAGTCGCAGATGAGACGCATTTATTAATTTATTAATGACATTTATGTTTTTGTTATTACAGCGTATAGCACTAGTCAATTAAATGAATTTAACATGGCAAAGATGCACTTTTGGAAGTTGAATTTAAGGGAAATGTCATTTTGGAATTTCTGTGGTTTAATGTGATGTTGTTCATAATCTTGTTCATGATGAAATTTTCTTCTGTTGTTGTAATTAATTTATAGCATTAACAAGATGAGCCATTGAATTCATTTTGGAGTGATGACTGATTAATGTATTTTTAGTCCAGTGCCTGTATATAAGATTAGTACTGACCAAGTTCAGAGGCTGTCATATGTAAATCAACTTACTCAGCTTACTTACTTCAATATGAAAAAAAAACAACTTATTTTGATTCAAAGGATTTATTGCAATAATAATAATAAAGTGTCATGGATTTATTGCATTTAAAAAAAAAAAAAAGTTTTTATAATTAATCTTTGAAAATCAACATATGGATTTGAATTTTTTTATGTTATAACCTAAAGATGCTACGTGAAAGTTTGAAATAGAAAATAGTGGTTTTCATCTTGCCACTTTCTTGGTAAAAAAAACAACCGTAACATTATGAAGTGATGAGAATACTTTACAGAGAATACAGAAGAGTGTAAGCCACTTGCTTACTAGTCAGATTTCAAAATGGCGCTACACTGATTTGGAGAAGCACAGAGGAGAGGAATTGTTGAATAAAGTCATTATTTTTGTTTTCTTCATGTACAAAAGGTTGTTGAATAAAGTCGTTATTTTTGTTTTGTTTATGTGATGGCAGATGGACTATTCTGATGATGCTTTTCATACTTTCCTGGACCTTGACAGTGTTACCTAATTAGCTGCTGATGTATGACTCGTCTATATGGAAATTGTCTCTGGTAGAGACCACCCACTGAGAGACAACTTAACTCGCAAGCAAAACTTCCTGTCCATATTGGGCACTGGTCTTCAAGTGCCTACACATTAAAGATAAAAATGTATGCAGGACAAATTTTTGTAAAATAGGAATTGATAATTGACAATGTTCAATTTAGCTTTTGCTTGCGTACCTCTTTGTAACGAGGACTGACTCGGTTGTGCATTTGAATCCATGTGCAGAGTTTTATTAAGCACCACAGCACAAACAGAGGCAAACGGAGAGCAGATATCGTGGTCAATAAGCAGGCAAAGGGTCACAAACAATAGCGGCAGTCCAGATAGCAAAACACATCCAAATCAGTAATCCAAAAAGACGAGGTCAAAGGCAGGCAAAAGACACACAAGCAAATAATCTGTGACTATGAAATACGCTTGTTGGGACAGGGTAAACTGGCAATACTTCGCAACATAATGCCACAAACAACATGGCTTATAACAGGTGCAGGCAGGAAGTGATGAGAGAAGAAGCGAAAGGTGTTCAGTATTCGGGAGACGGCTCCCTCTGGTGGTTGGATGAATGAATGGCAGATGCAGATGTTCTCCGAGGCCGTCCTCTTGGTCTGGGTGCAGGACGATTAGGGTGTGCCTGGTGGAACTCTTGGGTCAACGACGGGTCTAGAATGTCCTTGGCAGCCACCCATCCAGATGATCTCTCCTCTGGACCATAGCCTTCCCAGTCCACCAGGTATTGCAACCGGCCCCCATGACGCCTGGAATCCAGAATCTCCTTTACCAAGTAAGCTGGAGCTCCATCAATGTCAAGTTGCAGAGGAGGTTCTCTTTCCTCAGTAGTGGGGCCGGAAGCAGGGTGGACCGGTTTCAACAGAGATACATGAAAAGAGGGAGAGATACGGTAATGAGCAGGAAGTTTTAGCCTGGTAAGTTACTGGATTAATTTGTCATAAGATACGAAATTGGCCTACATACCGTGGGCTGAGCTTCCTGCTGGGGAGCTGCAACCGTAGATCCCGAGTCGACAACCAGGCCTTCTGGCCCGGCTGATAGTTGGGATGGGGACGCCTCCTGTGGTCTGCCTTGATCCTCTGGGCTCTGATCGCCCTTTGCAGCCTCACATGGGTACTGTCCCACACACGTTCACTTCTTCTGACCCAGTCGTCCACCGCAGGCACTTCAGAAGGTTCCCCAGACCAAGGGAACATGGGAGGCTGATAACCTAGAACACAATTGAAGGGGGGTGAGTCCTGTAAATGAATGAGTGAGTGTGTTCTGTGCATATTCCCCCCAAGGTAAAAAGTCACTCCAACGTTGTTGTTCCCGACTACAATATGATCTGAGATAACGCCACAATTCCTGATTTAATTTCTCAACTTGTCCATTAGCCTGGGGGTGATAGCCAGATGTTAAGCTCACATTAATGTCCAGTTGCTTGCAGAAAGCTTGCCACACACAAGATGTAAATTGTGAACCCCTATCAGAAACTATACCCTCTGGTATTCCATAAACACACGGAAAACATGGTGAAACAATGCTTGTGCAGTTTCCATAGATGTGGGTAGGCCCCTTAGCGGGATAGGACGGCATGACTTAGAGAAACGATCAATAATTACCAGGATTGTGGTGTAGCCATCGGAGCTGGGCAGATCTGTAACGAAGTCCACGGCCAGGTGTGACCAGGGGCGCTGAGGAATTGGTAAGGGTTCAAGAAGACCAGCTGGTAGTTCTCATGGTGTCTTGAACTGAGCACACACACTGCAAGACTTGACATACATAGAAACATCATTAAATAGATTAGGCCACCAAAAGGAGTTACGCACCATTTCTACTGTCTGGTTCTGTTTGCCTTTCACGTTGCAGTTCTTCCATTATATCCCAGCGAATGGGTGCCACAATCACCGAAGGAGGTAGAATAGGCCCTTGGCAACAAGAAGTTTCATTCGAATCAAATCTTCGTGAAAGAGCGTCAGCCTTGCCGTTCTTGCTTCCTGGACGGTAAGTGACTGTGAACTGAAACCCAGTGAAAAATAATGACCAACGGGCTTGTCTAGGGTTGAGACGTTTTAGCACACTTGATGTACTCCAAATTCTTGTGGTCAGTAATAACCTGGAAAGGATGGCGAGCTCCCTCCAACCAGTGTCTCCACTCTGCCAGTGCTGCTTTAATTGACAACAGTTCCTTATTACCCACAGCATAGTTCTTTTCTGCGGTTGTTAGCTTTCTGGAAAAAAAAAAGGGAAATACTTTTCCAGGGTTTCCATGTCTCTGTGACAGAACTGCTCCAATGCCGAAGTCAGAAGCATCTACTTTCTACAATGAATCGCAAGTCAGGATCCGGATGTTTCAAAATTGGGGCTGTAATAAAACTGGTTATCAGAGTCTCAAAGGCTGTCTGGGCAGACTGAGTCCAAGATAATTTCTTTGGTTTGGCCTTAAGCAACGAGGTTAGAGGGGCTGCAATGGAACTGTAGTTACGGATAAACCTCCTATAGAAGTTAGCAAATCCCAAGAATCTCTGTAGCTTCTTTAGCGTGGTAGGACTAGCCACTCTGTGACTGCCTCAACCTTTCCAGTGTCCATCTCTACTCCTTTATGACTTATCTTATAACCCAGAAAGGTGGTACTAGAGACGTGAAATTCACACTTCTCTGCTTTGACATATAGATTGTTAGCCAGCAGTCGGGACAGAACACTTCTTACATGATAGATGTGCTGCTCACGTGTCTTTGAATAGATCAGCACATGAGGGCGCTACTCTTGTTTGTAGCGACCAGCAGCAGTGTGTGTTGTTTGTTTGTTTGTCTGCGTTTGTTTGTCAGAAGTGCTAAATAAGTTTCTTGTTTTGACTCATTGTTTGATGGAAATGGACTAGATACGATTGTTCATTTTAAGCAGTTGCCATGGAGATATACTACATTGTCATCTTATGGACTTTATGGATTTATTATGTCCAAGGCGAACACAGCCAGCAACGCGAGCCGGTAAGGACATACTCTCGGGAATGTTTGATGCGGTGGGACAATCCGCGTATGGGAAATATATACCGGGACCTGCTTGTATCTGAAGACATTCTAGCTGAGATCTCTAGGCGCAGGTCTCCTGGAAATGGTCGCAAAAACTCTCGTAAAGAGAGGAAGCGAGGAAGGAGAGGTGGCGTACGACTTCGGTTTAAAATGACAAAAAATACAACGTATTCCGCTCCCTTCAATAATACTTGCAAATGCTCAGTCACTCAGAAACAAGATTGATGAGCTTCAAGCAAATTCGAACTATGTACAGGAATACAGGAACGCCTGTATTATGGCCTTCAGTGAGACGTGGCTGTCGTCTAAAGACATCGACACGGATTTATTGATCAGCGACTTTGGGGCACCTGTTAGGTTGGATAGAGACTCAGAAGTCACGGGGAAATCTCAGGGTGGTGGTGTGTGTGTATACATAAACCAGCGGTGGTGTAGCAACATCACCGTCAGGGAAAAGATATGCACTCCTGACATCGAACTGCTTTTCCATCTCCGTTCGTCCGTTCTATCTCCAGAGAGAATATCCCCAGATATTTGTGACTGTAATATATATTCCCCCCAAAGCAAACACACAAACTGCTGCCGATATCATTCGTAAAGTGACTCAAAGACTTCAATCTCTTTCCCCGGATGCCCCGTGTCTGCTTATGGGGGATTTTAATAATTGCAAACTGAGTAAATCCCTCAATTTTTATCAATATGTCACATGTCCAACTAGAAAAAAATAAGACTTTGGACAAGTGCTATGGTTCAATTAAGGAGGCTTATAAGGCCTCCCCTCTGGCTCCCATTGGATCTTCAGATCACTGTACTATCAATCTCACCCGGTGTACAGACCTATGCTCAAAAGGGGGGGAGTTAAAACTAGAGAGATTGAGATCTGGGTGGAAGACTCTGCTTCGGATATTGATGAGCTTTGCTGACACTGTATGTTGCTATATTTCTTTTTGTGTGGATTCTATTATTCCCAAAAAGTATGTTAAAGTGTATGCAAATAATAAGCCATGGGTCACTAGCTCACTGAAACAAGTGCTAATGAAAAAACATAGGGCTTTTCATAAGGGGGATGAGCGTGAAATTAGGGAGGCAACGAAGGAGGTTAGAGCAGAAACCAAGAAGGCTAAATTGCAATATAAAAATAAGATAGAAGAAAGACTGGGCAGTAAGAACCTGAATGTAGCATGGGATGGTGTGAAAAGAAAGATAGGGTTGCAAAAAAACACAAAATAAATCAGTCCAATTGCCAATGTATACAAATGATAGTGAGTTATCTGAAGCATTGAAGCTCTTTTTTTTCACGTTTTGATATTCATGACTTTTCAGACAAACTAAAGAAATTAACGGAGGAACAGGCTCAGGTAAAATCCATACCTTTTTCAATTACAAAGGAGGAGGTTAGGTCGGTATTTAAGAGAACTAAGGTAAACAAGAGTGCAGGAACGGATGGAATTACTGGGAGATTGTTGAAGTGCTGTTCAGAGCAGCTCTGTGGGGTGTTTGCCAACATTTTTGAGATGTCTTGGGAACAGGGAAGGGTCCCAATGGCTTGGAAGGAGTCTATCATAGTTCCAGTAGCAAAGGGCAACTCTGTGAGCACATTAAATGACTTCAGACCAGTGGTATTGACCTCACTGGTCATGAAGTCATTTGAAAGGATTGTAAAGCGGCTTCTGCTATTCAGGGTGGGTGGAGCCTTGGACCCCATGCAATTTGCATATAGGGCTAGCAGAGGGGTAGAGGATGCCCAGATTACACTTTTAGATCTCCTGTATAGACATTTAGAGGGTCCTGGTACACACGCTAGGCTCTTGTTTTTGGATTTTTCTTCTGCTTTTAATACTATCCAGCCACCTGTTTTAGCCAGTAAATTATTATCAGAATTTAACATTGAGAGTAATCTTGTGTGCTGGATTATGGATTTTTTAACTAACAGAACACAGCGAGTTAAGGTGAATGGTTGTCTCTCTGGAAGGCGTGTCTCTTCCACTGGCTCCCCGCAGGGTTGTGTACTTTCACCTCTACTATACATCCTCTACACTAACGATTGTAGGAGTCAGTATAGTAATAGACACATCCTGAAATATGCTGATGATACAGTTATTGTCAGTTTACTGCAGAAACATTAATCTCAGCATGGGCCAGTGGTTGACGAGTTCGTAAAATGGTGTGACAGGTCTTTTCTCCAGCTTAACACCTCTAAAACCAAGGATATGCTCATAGATTTTAGGAGAAAACAATCTGCTTCTCCTTCACCCACCTATATAAAAGGAATCAGCATAGAGGTGGTAGAGCAGTATAAATATCTGGGTACTGTGATAGACAGTAAACCCAAATTTGACATAAACGCAGAGATGATCTGTAAAAAGGGACAACAACGATTGTACTTCCTAAGGAAGCTTAACTCTTTTTTTTAATGTTGATAAGGTTATCCTGTCTTTATTTTATAAATCCTTTATTGAACTTGTCCTTACTTTTGCTTTTATTGCCTGGTATGGGGGCATCAGCCTGAGGGAGAAAAATAACCTCAGCTATATTGTGAAGGTGGCTGGTAAGTTAATAGGCTGCCCACAGTTTTCCTTGACAAATATTTTTATGAGAGGCAGGTTATGAGGAAAGCAGATGCCATATTGGACTGTGTAAATGACCCGCTTCATTGTTCTTTTGAGGTCCTCCCCTCAGGCCGGAGATTCAGAGTCCCTTGTTTTAAGTCCAATAGGACAAAGAACTCTTTTATACCAAGTGCAATTTGGTTGTTAAATTTGCATAATTCTTGATCTAGATGAGTAATAGTGTAACAGTGTTTTTAATTAGTAGTTTGTATTGTTTATTCGTATGTGTATGTGGTGTTTACTCACGCATCACCTTCTCTGATTCTGATTAAATTATAGGTACTGTGCAGATCCAATTTAGTTAAAATAGTGGCTTCACATAACTGTTCTAATGCAGGAGGAACTAATGGAAGTGGATACCTGTTTTTGATAGTCACTGTGTTGAGACCACGGTAATATATGCAGGGACGTAGACCTCCATCCTTTTTTTCAACAAAGAAGAAACCTGATGCTGCTAGTGACGTGGAAGGACGGATGAAACCGGATGCTAGAGCCTCCTCAATGTATTTTTCCATGGCCTGCGTTTCAGGAATGGTTAATGGATATACCTTGCTCTTGGGGGGTGCAGTGTTCGGTAACAGTTCAATTGCGCAGTCCCAGGGGCGGTGCGGAGGTAACTGGGTGGCCTTGGTTTTGGCGAAGACCTCGTTGTAGTCAGAATACTCTGGGGGAATAAAAACTGATTCGTTAGATGCAGGGCTTTCAGTGCTTGTGGTTAAACAGGGAAGTCGTAACGGGAGTTGAAGGCAATGGCTGTTACAATATGGCAACCATTTAGTATGCTCCTTGGAGCTCCAGGAAATCTGTGGATCATGGATAGTTAGCCATGGATTCCCCAAGACTACTGGATGTTGTGGTGTAGATGTGACATACAAAAGAAATGGTTTCTAAGTGGAACAGGCCAATCTTGATAGTAATGGGCACAGTTTGATGGGTAATTCCTCCACCAATAGGTTGGCTATTGATGGCAGTGATGTTAATAGGTGGTATGCACTGGATAACAGGTATGTTGAGTTTATGGACCAATTCATGATGAAACAAATTTAATGCAGAACCGGAGTCAATTAGCGCTGGAACACAATGAGCAGAATTAGCATGGTTGAGTGTGAGGAGAAGTGATAATTAGTGGCTGGGGTGGACATTGAAGTAGCAAGCAAACTCGGAGGGTTATTACATAGAAGATTATCAATATTCATAGCCACTGAATTCAGTTGGTGGAGATCTGAGCCAACATCCTTGCAGGCCAGTTCAGCCTGTAGTGTCTGATTGAGGCCCTGCTTAAACACTGGTTTCAATGCTACCTCATTCCAACCACTCTGCGCCGCTAGGGTGCAAAATTCAACTGCATAATCAGCAGCAGTGCGATTCCCTTGACGTAACTGTAGTAGCTGCACTGAAACGTCTCTCCCACCCGCTGGGTATTCAAATACTTCACGTATTTGTTTGGCGAAGTAATGAAATGAGGTTATTATACAATCATTCTGGTCCCAAACAGCTGATGCCCACTCGAGAGCTCTTCCCGTTAACAATGACATCATAAATGAGCACTTAGTCGAGTCTCTAAGAAACGCCTCCGCCTGGCTACCAAAATAGATTGTGTACTGACGCAAAAATCCCCTGCATTTTTCAGGTGAACCAAACTTATCAGGTAGAGAAAATCTTACCGGATCAGGCCTGGTCGGTGGGAGGGATTGAATGTAGCGTGTTAGGTGTTCGTTTGCAGCTTGCAGAGAAGAGAGTTGGCCCTGGAACTCCTTTATCATCTTGCTCTGATAATCGAACACGGCCTGTAGTTGCGTCAACTCTGCTGGATTCTGATCAGGCGAAGTATTCTGTAACGAGGACTGACTTGGTTGTGGATTTGAATCCATGTGCAGAGTTTTATTAAGCACCACAGCACAAACAGAGGCAAACGGAGAGCAGATATCATGGTCAATTAGCAGGCAAAGTGTCGCAAACAATAGCGGCAGTCCAGATAGCAAAACACATCCAAATCAGTAATGCAAAAGACGAGGTCAAAGGCAGGCAAAAGACATACACAAGCAAACAATCCGTGACTATGAAATACGCTTGGTAGAGACAGGGTAAACTGGCAATACTTCGCAACATAATGCACAAACAACATGGCTTATAACAGGTGCAGGCAGGAAGTGATGAGAGAAGAAGCGGCAGTGTTCAGTATTCGGGAGACGGCTCCCTCTGGCGGTTGGTTGGATGAATGAATGGCGGATGCAGATGTTACAGGATGAATGAATTGCTGATGATTGGATGATGTTGCATCAGGTCTAAGGTTTTGTCTTGAAGATGTTACCTCCTCCATCAACACCAAATCTTCTTCCTGCAAACAGAAAAGAAAAATGTGATGTTCTACTGACAGAATTCTAGGCTGTTTGGAGTAGTCACAAATATAAACACCCCTTAGAAGTCAGGGGCATATTGAAATGTGGAAGTTAGTTCATTAAAAGGTCTTCAAAGCAAAGTCTTTGCAAGGCTACAGTGGTACTGGCTGAATTGTAGTGTGTATCAGTCCTTAATATTGAAGTAATAAGTTTGGCAATTGTCACTGGACAGATCTTAAAGATAGTACAAAACAAACCTGTTATTAAATTGTACAATACACAGTTCTGTAGACTAGGAAGTCAGAATGTATAGACATCAGTCCCAAATCGTTGTATTTTAGAAAACTTAATGGCAGAATACAGCACCGATATAAAGTTGGTTCAACGTTTGACGTTGAATGTTAGACAGATATTCAGCCGCGAAAAAGTTTGACGTTGAATGTTATTATATAAAAAAATGGCTTATCTGAAAAACAATAGAATGTAGAACTGAACACACATCAGAGTTTAATTGTTTTAATTCTCCTCGATTTGTTGCGAAACATAAAGAGTCTAGCAGCGGCGCTAGGGACCGTCTACAAAGTACATGAAAATGATAAAACGATAATTTCTCCCACCGGAATGTTTTTTTTTTTATAATTAACAAAACAAGAGCAATTTGTGCACCCTGTAATGTATGGAGAGAAAGATGACCCAAGAGCGATATGCAGCAATACAGTCTTTAATTAACTGAATCAGAAGTCCAGAGATAAGAACAGAAATCCACAGAATGCAATAATTGACAACAAAAATCCTCCGGTTAAACAGCAGCCGGGAGCTAAACGTAATTCCTCCGTCTAGGCAGCGGACTGCCTCTGGTAGTCGAGGGTACCGTAAGAATGCCGGCCAACTCCGAGGTCTCCAGGTGATCAGAAGGCAACGAGTGCAGTCACAGGTACTCTGTAACAAGCAAAGCTTAGAAGCAATTCACAGTGGTAGGTCAATTCCCCTTTCGTGCTCAGGATTGGACAGGACTGGACAAGACAGGAGAGGGTACATCGAAGAGAATTCGTAAGCATGGCTTCTGAAATACTCTGGCAAAGAGACAGGGGGAAAACAGGGCTCGAAGAAGTAGTGATAATTAGGGAAAGCGATAACAGGTGTGGAACTGATAATGAGGATAACAAGTAAAGAGTGGGAACACCTGGGAATGAAAGCGATGTGTGTGCGTAATGACCGATGAAGTAATCAGGGGTGTGTGTGTGTGTGTGTGAGTGACCAGAGGATGGAAACAGAGGAACCAGGATCATGACACCCCCAAGGTCTTTGAAAGATATAAAGACAAACACTTGAATGCTCACTTGAATTTAAATAAGAAATACTGTAAACAAGATATGTGATAGTGGTTATTATTATATTATTACTATTAATAAATATATTAATAAAAGAAAAACAACATTAAAAGCATTAGTATTCCATAATCCAGTGGTTATGCAGTAGGCTGGTTCCAGGTCCTTGTGAGAAATTTTTTTTTCATTATATTAACGGAAGTATGACACCAAATAACTTAGGCCTACACGCTATTGAAATTAAAACCAGTAAAGAAATTATGCATTGTTCCTTGAATGAACGAATGGATGATGGATGGATAGATAGATATTATTAACCCTCTCCTGTATCAGCCTCATGGTGTGTGTCTTGTTATTGTTTTCATAAGAAGATTTTTTTATATTTGTTCTAGTCGCAGAACTAGGCCTATAACAGAAAACATGCTATTGAAATTGAACAAATAAGACAATGCTGGCAAAGAGTTGTTTTGCAGTTGTTTTGACTTGAATTTGAAAATATACATTTTAATAAATTAATGTTTTAACACACACAGTTTTATTACACAGCTTCAAAGGGTGTGTCTTTAGACAAACATTTTGGTGGTTTTAGCCCACAGAACTATAATAGAACACACACTATTGAAAATGAAACCAATACATCATTTAGTTTCAAATAAATAGAGTCTTCTGTTTTAGCTTCAAAGGCTGTGTCTTGTTATGGATTTCGGTTAAGAACATTTTGCAGTAGTTTTCATTGTCAAAAGTGATGCAGAATGTATGCTATTAACGTTCAATAAAAGCTTGCAAAGCCTTCAAAAGAGTCTCCAGTATTACTGACCCCTAGAGGAAGATACTGCATGTGTTTTGACTGAGTTTGACATTCAAAATATTTTAATAAATTCATTTAAAATGTATACAGTTCCCTTTCAAGGGAACTTCGAACTGCGTCCTCTAGGCGTCCTCTAGGGGTCGCTATGGGGAACATCTCGTCGTGACCCGTATTTCTGAAGCATACATTAAAAAAAACACCAATGAGTTGGCCGGCGACAGCCTCTGACGTCACTACCGGCGCGACTATAAACAGGCACCGGGATAACATGTCATCCTCTTCTTCATCTTCAAAACTGACCGTTTTGTTTGAAGCGTGCATCTGAAAGAACCGGTAAGAGCGCTCTTTCTCTGTCTATCATGGCGACTACTAGCAAGTGTTTAGACAATGTGTGCATCCGTGTCGGCGTTATTTGACACCCGATGACACACACGATCTTTGCGTCATTTGTTTGGGTAAAGAGAACGCACGCGATGTCTTTGAGGAGGCAATCTGCATGCATTGCGAGCGTTTTTTCAAGGAAAAAGCTCCGCTCTCGTTCGTCTCTCTTTCCGAGGAAAAAAAAAAAGGCAGCCATCTGCTTCCCGCGGTTCAGGACCCGCCGCTGCTAAGGCAGGGAGGAGAATGAGCTCGTGAGAATTTCAGGTGGATCTGTCTGAATGGTTTAAAGAGGGACTTTCCCTTTCGTGCTCAATGGCGGCGGACGAGAGAGAACCTCGGGAGGATGATGTTATATCTTTAACACTTTCTGATACTGAGGTTAGTGCTCTGCTGGGTTTTTTACCCAGGAAAAGCAGGAGATATTTGAGGATGGTGAAGAAGCTGAGGCTCAGCCTTCTCAATTCTCCTGCCCTGCGTATGTAGAGTTGTTGGAGTTTATGGATCACGCCTCGATCAGCGTTATCTTTCCGACCATAGCCCTCCAGCTCAGGTGAGCCCTTCCATTTCTGCCTGATCTCCATACAGAGATCGAAAGGAAATGAAAGAGACCGTTTTCTTTTCGCATCCATCGGTTTCGACATAAGAGGTTTGCCGACATCGAGGCGATGCGCGAAAACTGTTATGAGAGAATGTCCCCTGTAGAAAGAGCTTTCATTCTGCAGTAGAGATCGACCGATATGGTTTTTTCTATAGCCGATGCCGATGTTTAGAGGTCAGGGTCAGCTGATGGCCGATATGTGCTGCAGATTTTTAGGGCTGATAACTTGAAGTTTTCCCCCTCATTTGCATGCTAAAATGTCACACTAATAATAAGTGGATGCACAACATTTCTAAACTTATCATCATTTATTGAGCACTGACTTGAACCATCTCTCGAATCTTAATTTTGTGCACTGCACGGTATTACAAATAAAAAAAAATTTATCTAAAGTTAACCAAACAAATCAATAAACTGACCAAGTGTTAAATATATAAAACAGGTTATATATATATAAAAGTCAATCATTTACATAAGTTTTAGAGCATTTATCAAGCAGAATTTTTCAAGTTTGTTGGAACATAAATGTAAACTTAAATATACATTTAAATAAAAGAAATAAAATTTTATAAATAAAAATCAATTAAACTGAAAAATATAAAAAATTATATAGGCTATATAAAAAATAAATAATAGTAGTGCTGCAAACACACTAGCAACCAGCAACATTTGTGTTTGGTATTAATGACACAGAACATCTAAAGTGCATTCTAACTTCAAACTTACATCGTAGTCTGTTCATTATTAAGATTAAGTACAGTCAACCAAACATATAAAAGGTTACACTGGTCAGTTTAAATAGACCGTAGTATACCGGTCCACTCTGCTGTTATGCCAAGGACGTTTTTGCTCATGTGAAGAGGATGATCTTTTCTGTCTAGTTTACATTAAAAAAAATAAAAATATTATAGTTTAACATTCAGATACATTGCGAATATTGAAACATTTGGATATGTGCAGAACGAGACGTGAGCAACAACCTCCAAATACATCTAGCCAAACCCGCGCGCGCTCGTCCTGGTCTGCACGCACGCATGCACTGTCACGATCTAATGCACTGTAAATGCCGGATTCTTTAAAACAAATATGCCTACCGGAATGCAAAAATTCAAAATCGAACATTTTGCAGAACAGGATCAAATAAAGTACTGGTCATTAATACTCGCATAAAATGTTTAATGTGAAAAAAGCGGTTCACTGACTGCGCAGCGCAGTCATACGTGCGCCACAGTTACGTTTGGGATAATTTTATTTTTAATACTATAGTGTCATTTGAAAACATTGCAATTGCGTTACGTTATAAAATACAACAACGAGCACCACGAAACCATTTAAAGAGGCGCATTCAGCGGTCTCCTTGACGGGAAACAGTCAACTAAGTAAAGTGATCTCAAATGTACAGCGCGCTCTCTTCATTTTATCAAATGATCATAATCACATATTCATTTTACAGTCCTGCTACTAGCATTTTATTCAGACTAAAACCCCTTTAATTCGGGTGAGAAAGCTTTTTTTTCCGAGTGGCTTTTGCACATAATAATAATACCGCTGCAGACGCATTTTGCAGTATTAAGCTTATTCATTGATTGTTAATTTAAACGACGATCGATCATGGAAATGATCAAATATTGACATCCCTAAATGCAAATGAGTTGGATGGAAACCTGGCTATTGTCTGCATCAAACCATGCTTCCGAACAAGTGTCATTCACCGTTCTGTGCTGCTCAAGGACAGCTGTCTCTCCGAGCACGTTGCTGTCTGTGAGCGGGGCGGAGTAACGGAGCCCTCAATCACGCTGCAGTGTTTGTGAGAACAGCCACCTTCTCCACCCCATTTACAGAGAGGAATTCTCTGACCACCTTTATCTCCCAGGACTGTTGTTGAATCTTCCAAAAGTTTTGGCTTGGGGTCCTTCACATGCGGCAGCAGCACTTTCCACCGCACCAATAACACGGGGCTGCCCGCTGACGTGCCTGAATTTAAATCGGCGCTACTAAAACACAGATATCGGGCGATGCCGATATATTAAAAAATGACAAATATCGGCCCGATATATCGGCCGACCGATATATCGGTCGACCTCTATTCTGCGGGGGAGACATCCTCTCTTAATCTCCCTCCTTGCCATCTAAGCCCCTTCAAGAAATACATCTCGCTTAAATGGAAAGGAATACGCAGCAGCAGGTCAGGCTGTGGCTTTATTGCACACGATGGTGGTGCTTCAAGCATATCAGACTGATCTGCTAAGAGACCTGGATAGAGGCGAAGGCCTTTTTCCTGATCAGGTAGCCGAGCTGCGCCGCACCACAGATCTCTCTCCAGGCTACCAAGCAGGCCAGCTCTGCCATTCGCAGGACTATGGTGGCCATGGTGGTGGCGGAGAGACTTCTGTGGATGAACCTGGCAGACATCGGGAAGAAAGAAAAGGCTTTCTTCTCGATGCTCAGGTTTCGCCTTCTGAACTTTTCGGTATTTCCGTTGAGACGGCGATTGGGAAGTTCAGGGAGACGAAGTCGCACTCCGCTGCGTTCAGATCCTTCGTTCCACGAAGGTCCAGGTCTGAGCCCGAACAACATAGGGGTACTCCGCTGCGTTCAGATCCTTCGTTCCACGAAGGTCCAGGTCCTAGTGTTGCGACTCCCACTCCTCCCCGACCTGCGGGCAGGGGTAAGAGGAATTGTGGGTCACAAGGAGGTAAGCAGAACCTAAGGGATGTGATCAAGACGGGGCAGCGTTCTCGTCTGAGTCAGAGTGATACTGGAAACCTCTAACGCATAACAGTCTCCTATGCTGGACCTATAATGTTTTTGGCTGGTTCTATGTTCATAGCAACCACCTTACTGATGGTCCGGACTAAAAGGAAGCGCCCCTTGAGCGGGGCTCCAGCGCAGGAGGGTGGGAGTATAAAAATAACCCTTTCTGTATATACTTATGTGTAAATTGCTGGTGGTTATGTGTCTACTAATAAATTCTGTGAGTTTCCTTTGCAGTGCTCAGTTACAGTGTTTACTAAACACTCGTCAGCACCAGCCATCCGGCTTCATGTTCCGGTATTAGGCGGCTGAGATCACAGGTTTCTGCGGGAGCCTCCTTGATCATCAGGCCTGGCACAGCACTGCAGGGAATTTCATGGATGTCCAGCCAGGTCACTCTGAGGGGTCTCCTAGCTGTTTAGCTGTGCTGTCACATCCAGCGGGAAGTGAAGGTGGCAGTTACAGAAGTCTTCTTGTATATGCTGCTTCAGGTGATGCTCCCCTCGCTAGAGGTTTGTAAAATTTGAGCTTGCCTATCCCATGCGGTTCAGCGCCTCTGCGATGCTTAGGAACCTTTAGGTACACACGCTAAGCTCTGTGTATTTTTCTGAAAACCACATGGTGGTTAGTGTGCACGTGAACACTTTGCGCACTTTCTAAAAATCCACGTATTGGTAAGTGTGCACCCAAGACTCTGCGCACTTTCTGAAATCCTGTATGGTAAGGGTTACGCACGCCGCCTCGTTCCCTTTCTTGAGATGATTAGACCTTGGTTCCTTGGGCTCCATTCAGCCAGTGTGTATTCATTTATACACTTCAAGCATCGCTTCCCTCAACATGAGGGGCTATTTGGGCAATTCTCATGGTAGTTTTAGCAGCGCTCCCCTTTTCCAAGAAGGGTCGCCTATGAGCGCGCTACTCTGGATTCAGGAGTTCTCCTCTCATATGAGACTGAGTTCACTGTTTTTCCCCAGAGCACTCCAGCAATTATTTCCACAGATCGAGTTGATGACTCTCAAACATACTGTTTTGAGATGCACCATTCCATCTATGAGCTGCTCTATCAGAATGCCACGAGAGCCCTTCCTTAGAACAGTATTTGTGAAGTCTTTGCACACTTTCTGAAATCCACACTGTGGTAAGTTTGCACGCTAGTATTCTGCGTTCTTTCTAAAATCCTATATGGTGAGGGCTTCGCGCGGTTGCTTTGTGCCCTTTCTTGTGTTGGTAAAAGCCCCGTTCATCTTGGGCGCCACTCCACCTATGTATCCTCGGATACCTATCTAAACAGGGTGTTGCTACTGGAGGTCTGTTGAGACAGCTCCTTTAGCAAGCTTTTGCTCTTGAGTTGGTAAAAGCCCCGTTGACAGGCAAGACTTAGTATAAAATGCTAGGTTCCTAGCCGTATCCCTTTAAAGGAATCTTTCCAGATTACAAGCCTTCAGCTCTACCCTGGGCCGAGGCCCCCTAACAATTAAGTTGGGTATGTAGCTTAGGCCTTTGGCCGTAAGGGGTACTGTCACAGACAGCCGTCTAAACGTCCCGGGGCAACTCCCATGGAAATGGTAGAGTTGGTACTTAGTGTTCGCCATGATTTCTGGCCTGCACTCCCCTCAGCATGGCGGCGTGGGTATACTGTTCCCCATAGCGACCCCTAGAGGATGCAGTTCGAAGTTCCCTTGAAAGGGAACGTCTCAGGTTATGAATGTAACCATGGTTCCCTGAGTAGGGAACGGGACACTGCGTCCTCTAGCTCCCTGCCATGCTTCGGACACAAGCTTCAGACGAAGTGAATGACGTGTTATCCCGGTGCCTGTTTATAGTCGCGCCGTTAGTGACGTCAGAGGCTGTCGCCGGCCAACTCGTTGGTGTTTTTCCAATGTATGCTTCAGACACATGTCACGACGAGGCGTTCCCCATAGCGACCCCTAGAGGACGCAGTGTTTCGTTCCCTACTCAGGGAACCATGGTTACATTCGTAACCTGAGACGTTTTCCATCTTACACTCTGAATCTTATGTTTTTTTTCTTGAGCTTAGACGTTTTTTATATTGCTTATTCTATTCAAGTTTGTATTTAATTGTTATTGCTATTGAACTAAATTCAAATCTGTTAATAAATTCATTTTTGATGTATGTTGTGTTCTTTTTATAATTTCAGTTGCATTCAGTAGTAGCCATCGTGAGTATAGAGTTTTTATGGTTGTTTTATCCACAGAACTATAATAGAACACATACTATTGAAAATGAAACCAATACATCATTTAGTTTCAAATAAATACAATCTTATATCTCAGCTACAAAGGCTGTGTCTTGTAACAGATTTAATAAATTATATTTTGCAGCAGTTTTCATTGTCAAAAGCGGTGCAGACGTCATGCTATTGACATTCAAAAGTGCCTTGCGCAGCCTTCCATTATTGCTCCCTAGAGGAATGTGCTGCAGTTGTTGCGCAGCCGTCTGACATTCAAAGTTATAAATTATTTTAAAATCAATAAAGTCTTCTATTTTAACTTCAAAAGGTGTGTCTTATTTCTAAATGAACATTTCAATTCAGGTTTTACACTCATATGTAAATCAGGACATTCATGCTATTGAATTAAATAAATAAAAAATTCCATTCATCTAAATTTTTTTTTCCCGTCCCTTATTTTTCCTGACCAGTTAAACTGTCCACTATTCTTCATAAAAACACTCCAGGTCTCACAAACTCTTTGGATAAATTGTGCTAATTGTATATATAGGTTTCTTCTGAAGCTTCTGACATAATTCAGTTATTATTTTGTCTTGTGGACTATATGTAAACATCTTTGATGCAACATATCTTACTCAGGGCAGCACTAAAAAATAAAATGCATTTTGTGTAATACCTCTTACTTTGGTAAAGTAATTAACATTTTGCCCACAACTATATCTTCATAGAACTATAAGAATAAACTGCAGTCAAACGGACCCTTTGTACATTTTTTTGTGCTTTGACAGCTATAGTAAATGTTTATATTTATCTATCTTTTTACTGTTATTTAGAATCACATTTCTGAATGTTACAATCCAAAATAAACAATTTAACTAAATTCCTGTTTACATATTTTATGTATTTACATGACATTTTAATTATGCATGATTTTAATAAATACTTTCTGTAATGTTTATTATTACTATTATTATATATATTTTTTATAACGATGTTCATTAAACAAAATCATTTCCTGTTTGAATATATTTTCTGTATATGTCACTGAAATAACATTTGGGACTTTCCTCAATATTTTACTCAAAAGTACAGTAAAAGCTCTTTTAAGAGTGCAAGACTACTTTTTAGGTGTTGGTGGTGGTAATGCATGGATAGATATTTTATGCTGATTTATATGTGTGTGTGTGTGTGTGTGTGTGTGTGTGTGTGTGTGTGTGTGTGTGTGTGTGTGTGTGTGTGTGTGTGTATGTATGTGTATTTATAGATCTATAGATAAATTTGTGTTGCATACTTATATGCTTAAAAAACTAATGTACTATGTCAATAAACTAATATACAATATATATGGGTTGTTTTTTTTTTTTTTTTGGATTAGCATTTCATATATAATATGCTGTAATGGTCAAAATTATTTGAACACAAGTATTTTCACCAGCTAAAAATGGTTTTAAGTCAGTTATTTCTGTCTTTTGATTTTGTTTTTTGGTGTGGTGTGTCAGTTTGAAATATCAGTTTACAATTTAGCCCTTAATTGTAATATTCCTGTGAGATTTCTGTCTGACAGCAGGCAGCGCTCCACACAGAGATCTGATCTGATCATCATCTGTCTGTCTGGAATGATGTACAAACTGAGAGAGAATAAATCCAGAAGAACTGTGACAATGAGATGCTTCAAGAAACCTACTGTTTAATTCAATAGCATGTGTCCTGATTTACATATGAGTGTAAAACCTGAATTGAAATGTTCATTTAGAAATCAGAAACAAGACACACCTTTTGAAGTTGAAACAGAAGACTTTATTGATTTTAAAAGAATTTATAACTTTGAATGTCATACTCATTCAGAACACCTGCAGCACATTCCTCTATGGAGCAGTAAAACTGGAGACTCAATGGAAGGCTGCGCAAGAGATTTTTGAATGTCAATAGCATGACTTCGGCATCACTTTTGAAAATGAAAACTGCTGCAAAATATCTTTTATTAAATCTGTAACAAGACACAGCCTTTGTAGCTGAGATAGAAGATTGTATTTATTTGAAACTAAATGATGTATTGGTTTCATTTTCAATAGTGTGTGTTCTATTATAGTTCTGTGGCTAAAACCACCATCAAAATGTTCTTCTAGAAACCACTAACAAGACACACCCTTCGGATTTGAGAAAGAACACTGCATGCATTTTACATGAATTTATTAGATACAGATATAAAATAATGTATTTTTATATGCTCGAGAGTCACGATGGCTACTACTGAATGCAACATGTTCTTTTAGGCCCAGGTAACAAGACGCACTTTTTTAAAATTGAGATAAAAGACTTTATTGATTTGAAATGAATGTACTGTAAACGTTTGAATGTCAAACTCAGTCAAAACAACTGCAGCTCATTCCTCTAGGGGGCAGTAACACTGGGGACTCTTTGGAAGGCTTCACAATCGATTTTTGAAAGTCAATAGTGTGACTTCTGCATCACTTTTGACAATGTAAACTACTGCAAAATGTTCCATAAGAAATCTGTAACAAGACACAGGCTTTGTAGGTGAGATAGAAGATTGTATTTATTTGAAACTAAATGATGTATTGGTTTCATTTTCAATTGTGTGTGTTCTATTATAGTTCTGTGGCTAAAACCACCATCAAAATGTTCTTCTAGAAACCACTAACAAGTTACACCCTTTGACGTTGAGATGGAATACTGTATGTTTAAAAAATAAGTGTGTTAACGGATTCAAATTTAATTCAATTGTATGCATCCTGACTTAAATGTGATAGTAAAAGATGGCTGTAAGTATTGTTCTTTGAACAAGTAACAAGACAAACCCATTTAAATTTACATATCAAACGGTATGCATTCTAAATTAATTTATTTAAACTTCTGAATGTCAAACTTGGTCAAAACAAGTGCAATATCTTCCTCTAGGGGGAGGGCAGGGGCGCTGCCAGGAATTTTGGGCCCCATGACAAAAAAAATCTAACTGGGCCCCCTCTGCGCAGTTGTTGTCACCACATCTCTAGGATCTAACTGTCCCATCAAAAGCTTTACATAACTCTAATCAAAGGCTTGCAACTGTCTTGCTTCTTGTAGTTCAATACTAGTACTAGCACAATACAAGTCTGCATACAGTATGCAGTTCACTATTTGATGCAAGATTAAAAGCCACCATAAAAATGTTCTTAAAGCAACACTATGTAACACTTTTTACCTTAAAATAATGTTTCCAAAATCATTTCAGTGGTTCATGAAGTCATAACAGGGTGAAAGGCACTTATGCCTCTGCTTTGTGTCCCTATATCAGCTATTACCACACTATGTAAGATTGCCAGATCGGGTTGCGTTTCTGTAGTTCTAATGAGACATAAGAAAACTACAAATTTGCCTTGCTTTACGTCAAGCGTTACAATAGTCATTATTTTGTTTTTTTCTTCGTTTCTGATGTCGCAATACATCATACTTTCATAAAATCATGCAACATACTCTACCTTGTCTGTGCACATTTCTCATTCCAAAGCCAGAGCTGGATAAACAGTCATATACACAGTACATTAAAATATGCCATATACCAATAAATGACACTAACACTACAGAACATTGACACAAATTACCTATAGTTCTGTATTACCACCACTTGATTACATATCTTGATTAGATACGATAGATTTGTGTGTGTGTGTGTGTGTGTGTGTGTTTGTTCTGGTGAGCTTCTCAAATAAATTGCCCTTCATGATGGGAATAATAAAGTCTGTATCTATAGATGTCATTTAATGGCCAAAATTCAGTCTAAATGAACACATCCAACTGGATTATTTTAATATTGTCTGTAACTTACATGCAGGTTGAGGTAAGCTACTCATTGTTTCTAACTGCATCCAGTACAGACAGGAGGTTGTTATTTTAATTTATTTTTTATGTCATAATGGTCATTATGTGAGAAAACAATTTGTGTTTGATTTCTGTCACTAATAAATATTTCATTTTCTTTTTTGTTATGGTAAAAAAAAGAGACAGAGAACCCCACACAGACTCCCTGGAATGAAGCTAAGTCATTAACACAGTGCTGCTCACCTTCTTCACTGGGACAGGGAGGGGTGCAGTTATGGGGAGTCTGGGGGTGCTGCTGACTCATCTGTTGTTAAGTCTGATAAAAGGGGCATGGACAATGATTTAATATGAATATCTTGCTAAACGTTTCCCTGCACTGATTAAATGTTGATGAAATGTAGGCTAACACTAGCCTGCAGCTAGCTAGCTTATTTCACTATGGACAACAGGTTAATACCACTCACAGACTAAAGGCTAACGTTACCCACCTTTCTTGTTGAAAAACTGGGATACAGAACGACACCCTTTCTTTTGTCTTTCCTCTCTCTCTTTACTCTCTTTCCTTTTCTGAAAACCAGATTTTATTTTACTACTCAAACATTATAATGTTTGTATTTCTAGTGCGCCGTGCATTGATTGACTGTCTGCAACTTACTAAACACAGTCACTGATGAGTGCGCTAAAGCAGGACCAAACCATTTCATGCAGATACAGGGGGGTGGTCGGTCAATATGGATGTTTTATTTTTTGGTCAATGGTGATATTTAACTTTTATTGCCAAAATAAGTAAAATTAAAGACATCATTCATTTTATTATTATTTGAAATATACTCAATGATGATGGTTAATATAGTGTATAATATAATAAAAAAATTAAATTAGTTTTTACCTATTTGTTGGGCCCCTGTCAGTCAGGGAATTGTCCTAACTTCCCCCCCCCCATACGGCGCCCATGTCTAGGGGCAGTAAACTGCACAATCTTTGTAATGCTTTGCAAGCTTTTTCTCAGTCGTACATTTCAATAACTTTTGTTGTGCTACAGTTCTGTGAATAAAACCAACAGCTAAATGTTCTTTTATGAACAAATAATAAGACACAGCCATTTGATTTGAGATTTATTATTTATACATTTCACAAGTGAAGCATTTAGATGGAATAATTGTGCTTTTTTTCTCTTCGTTTTGCACTTTGCAGACAGTCCCTTTCCTGCACTTTTACATTATAAGGTCTATTAGTTATAATTCCTTAAGACATTAAAACCAATAAAAACACAAAGTGTGTTCTCTTCTACATTTGAAAACAATTACAACACAGCATCTTATATGTCATTGTGCTAAATCGTTAAAGTATTGAAGATTTCCGAGGCTGAATCTCTGACAAAAAATGTCAAACGTCGAACCAACTTTATATCGGTGAATACAGCTGTGGGGTGCCGCGAATAGAGTTGAGTGTGCATACGATCATGATTTATGAATCATAACCCACCAAATGAGCTAGTTATTTGATGTGCGTTACTCACCTCACTTCACTGGAGCTATAATAATCTATAATCTCTGAAAATATTGGCCTTATTTGATGTGCGTTACGGCTCTGGCAGCTAGCTATACTGTTGATTAATCAAATCTACAACGGGCTTAGCTAACGTTACGTATTTAGATGGGAGAGCATGAGAGGATATAATAATTAAGTTGACTTGTCACTGAGTTTAAAATGTTAAGTTAGTTATCTTACCCAGTACACGACCTGTTGCTCTTCATGATACAACCTTGCTCGCTCTTCTGTCAGACTGCGGCGCCAGTGGCGTGGATTCTGGGGAAACGGAGTGGGCGTGGTCAACCTGTGACTTCAATCGAGAGTGACCAATAGGAAAAAGTCTTTCATCCTGGTGGGTAGATACCGCCCACTAAGAGACAGCTTAACTCGCAAGCAAAACTTTTCAACTCGCAAAAAAAAAGTTTTGCCTGCCCGCAAAAAAAAAAAAAAAAAAAAAAAAAAAAGACGGCAGAAAAGAGAGCAACATTTGTGGTTTCGCGATAAGAAATATTAAAGTGCACAAAGAAAAATAAAGATTTTCAAAGATTTATATGCACTACTATGGAAGCCCTGAACCGCATGGTGAGAAAAAAAAGGAAACTTATGGTGTGGGGGGGGGAACATCTCGTTATTTCGACATAATAAGTCGTTATTTCGACATATTAAGTAGTTATTTCGACATAATAAGTCATTATGTTGAAATAAGTCGTTATTTCGACATAAATAACTCGTTATTTCGACATAATAACTAATTTCGAGATATTAAGCCGTTATTTTGTTCTTCAACATAATAACTCGTTATTTTGAGATATTAAGTCGTTATTTCGAAATAATAACTCGTTATTTTAAGCTAGTTATTTCGAGATATTTAAGCCATTATTTTGACAAAAGTTGTTATTTCGAGATATTTAGTCGTTATTTCGACATAACTCGTTATTTCGAGATATTAAGTCGTTATTTTGACATAAGTCGTTATTTCGACATAATAACGCATTATTTCGAGATATAAAGTCGTTATTTTGACATAATAACTCATTATTTTGAGATATTAAGTCGTTATTTTAACATAAGTCTGAGATATTAAGTTGTTACTTAATATCTCAAAATAATTTGTTATTTCGACATAATAACTCGTTATTTCGAGATATTAAGTCATTATTTCGACATAATAACTTGTTATTTTGACATAATAACTCGTTATTTCGAGATATTAAGTTGTTATTTCGACATAAGTGACTCGTTATTTCGACATAATGACTCGTTATTTTGAAATATTAAGTCATTATTTCGACATAATAAGTCGTTATTTCGAGATAATTCATTATTTCAACATAAGTCGTTATTTCAACATAAGTCGTTATTTCGAGATATTAAGTCGTTATTTTGACATAAGTCGTTATTTCGACATAATAACTCGTTATTTTGAGATATTAAGTCGTTATTTTAACATAAGTCGTTATTTCGACATAAGTCGTTATTTCGACATAAGTCGTTATTTCGAGATATTAAAACGTTATTTCAAGATATTAAGTCGTTATTTCGACATAATAACTCATTATTTCGACATAATAACTTGTTATTTCGAGATATTAAGTCATTACTTCGACATAATAACTCGTTATTTCGAGATATTAAGTCGTTATTTCGAGATATTAAGTAGTTATTTCGACATAATAAGTCGTTATTTCGACATAAGTCGTTATTTCGACATAATAGACCAATTTGGAGTAGACGTCATGGTTACGTCACTTGCAGCTGCGCGCGCATAGGGGTGGCAGAAAAACACTGGGAACAAGTGGAGGAAAATGGGTAAAATCCATGGAATAAGAGAAAAAAAAAATTTTGTTGTGCCTTTGGATATCAGAATTGGAATGCAAATAATTTTTATATAATACTGTCGAAAGACGCCATTTGAAGCTAAAAGCGGACTTTTAAATGGACAGACTATGGATGAAACCTGCTATGATTACCCTATTTTAAAGCATAAATTTGATTTAAACAATAGGTCTATATAATATTCATATAGGGGACATATTGTATTAGCCCTACAGTTGAAACACATGGATGAAATACTATTTAAACCCATAACATTTTACATAATATTTACCTATTTTATCTCACAATTCTGACTTTTTTTTTTCTTGCAAATGCAAGTTTATATCTCCTAGTTCGGACTTTGTTACTTTATTCAAGTCAACAGTTGCGAGTTTGTCAATTCTGAGGGAAAAAAGCCAGAAGTGTGGGATTATAAACTAAAAAGAAAGAATGACGAGTTGATTTTTCTTACCAGAATTGTGAGATATAATCTCGGAATTGCAAGAAAAAAGTCAGAATTTTGAAATATAAACTCAAAAAAAATTTTTTATTATTATTTTATTCCATGGCTTGAATAGACTGCTACGTTAAAACTTTCATTTTCTGCCAGTGCCACCAGATAGGCTCCGCCCACAAAAAGTCATCACTGTTTGCAAACACTGAAATTGGTCTATAAGTGTCATCACTGTTTGCAAACACTGAAATTGGAACCATTTGTGCCCAAATTTTTCTGAATGGTTTCATGCATATAGTCATGTTAATACTGTCCTATGTGAATATGTTTTGCGTTTATTTCCCCCAGGTTTTAGTTCATTTTCTTGAAAATCGTATTAGAATGTGCGGCAACTATAGTTGCCGGTGGGCAAATATGGTGTATTCACCCCTTCAATGTAAAATTTACATAGGAGGAGAGCATTTGGCATCTAACTCAAAATAACTGTTTTCAGCAGATCAATCTTTATTCATAAACAAAACTATGCATAAAAGTCGAAGAACATTCCATGCAAACCCCCAAAAAAGTTGCATCTAGCTTATAATCTCTTGAATATGAAAACACAATAAATCCATTTGTCTTAAAATGGTGGAACATAGTGCAGAACAAAGAGCAGCTATTAAGGTGACCCAACAGGGTATTGTGTATCAATAAGTTAATTAAAAATAAATAAATAAAAAATAAATAGAATAAGGAAATATTACATCTATATAATAAAAAAGGTATACCTGAAAGAAAAATTATGCATTTTTTAGGCCCATAGTATTCAATGGTTGACTGTAGTAGGTGATTTCATATAATAATGTAAATGTAAACTCAGTACTTGTCTGAATTTCAACATTATAACAGAATCATAATCTACTAGTCATACAAAGAATTAGGGTCCTTGACCAATTAGAATGAAACCAAACTGGATAAAGGAGCCTCAATATTTTGCCCCTTACAAGACATAATGTTATCAAAGGGAGAAAAGGATAATCTACATCAATTAATCCCATGGTGTTAGCTCTTTATCTTTCCATTCTTCCTTTTGTGTGACTGCCTGAAGTTAGTAAACTGCTGCTGTCACTTGAAAACTGGAAATCTCCACCCCCCATGGCAAAAGCAGACACAGAAGTGGGGCAGTAGAGCTGTGGAAAGATTGCGCTCTTATCTCCTCCTTTTGACAGATTTATTCCCTATCAAATTAAGGTCTGCTGTACAGTAGTGATGTCAGTTAAAGGGTTAAGTTATGTTTTAGGTGGGATATTATGAAAGCAAAAGGCAGAAAATAAGACCAATAACCTTGATTTTTTAACCCGGTATACACCTTTTCCCAATGATATGTACTTACAAGTTATTTGCCCACCGGCAACTATAGTTGCCACTTGGACATTTGACTGAGTATACAAAAAACTATAGATCTCCTGGAAGATTTGTTTTGTTTGAATGATTCTAGAGACCTTCATGATTATGTAGATATATATATCAAACAAAAAAATACTTATTAGTAATATGGAAATTAAATTTCTTTGGGAGGGTTTGCCTTCGCCACGCTTCCTGGAAGTAGGGGTAGGAACTTAACAGCCTCATGTAACAGAAAGGAAGTGAATACATTATTGGTGTGTGGAGATTCTAAGAAGTCCACATGGTGATAGAGATTCTTAGAAGTCCACGGATTTAAATTAAACCCAAGTGTTGTTGAGAGATTCTGAAAATTCATGTAGTCGAAATGTGTTCTATTCATAATGATAAGTTTCATTTCAAAAGTTAAAAATTAATATTTCATGGTAAGGATCTGTCTCATATATATATATTTTTTTAATATATATATATATATATTAACAGGTTTCATTTTTATATTCAAAAATGTTTTTGATAAACTTTGTGGTATATTTCATATGTAATTTCAATCTAACTGCGTAGTCAGCTGAGTCTGTTTTGCATATGAAGTTGAACTGCACGTATTGTTCTTTTGTATCAATATTTCTTAGAATTATCAGTATGATACTTTGAATCTTAAAGAGGAAGAAGTCCAAAATCGAGACATTGACTAGACTATTTTTAAAGGTCAGGTGTTATTAGTGATAGCCAGATGACGGCTTATGTCTGGAACAACAGTATATAAGATAGACTCTGCAAAATAGAGTGGGTTTTGACTTTCTGAGACTCTGGTCTCTCTATCTTTTCAGCTCACTTCCTCTTCTTTGGCTTCACTCGACAACTCTTAGACTCAGACTTAGAACTCTTACAGGTTTTTATTCAAATTCAGATACCTTGATACTCTGATACTTTGATACTCTGATACTTTGATATTTTAATATTTTAATATTTTGGTACTTTTGATTCGAACAGAATAACTGTTTATGTTTTACTTACAATTGTATTAATGTTTTGATTAATACTGGTTGGGTTCAATCCAATCCATCATAAATGGATTGTTATTAAAAATGTACTATCATTGGATTTACATTTTCTATATTTGAGGGTTGTTATTATTATCCATAAACTTTATTTCCAAGTTATGATTTGTGGTTTCTGTTCTCTATATTCTTTTTAATAAATTTACATATTATTACACCTTGACCGTCTGAATTGGATTAAATTTTGCATCACTCTCTGAATTGATTTTTCTTGAAATCCTTTATTTGGTTGTTTGCTTGCATGTCATTGAGAAATAAAAACATGGATAACATCTAGAAAAATACTTACAAAAGGAAAATGACAACTATAAACTGCGGCAAACTATAGTTGCCGGTGGGCTTAAAGCCCATCTTTCAAGTTGAAGATCCCTGTGAATGAACGTGTAGGTAAATAGTGTAAGAACTCGATTTGCGTGAAGAAATTAATCATAAATGTGCATTAAAAATTACTTCCGCTGTCAAAAACGCTCTGATTGGAAGTGACGCAGCGGCCGGTAAATCTCATCTCTTCGTAATGGAGTCAGACAGTGAAGAGATTGCAGTAGGGGTTAATGTCAACTCTTACGATGGGCCATTGCCGTATAATTATGAGCCGCCTAGGCGAGAGAGGGGTCAGGCAGAGTTAAGGGGAAGGGTAAATGGACAGAGGAGAGAGATAGAGTTGTGGTGTGAGGAGAATCGGTGGAGAATTGGGCAGGTGTCTTGGTGAGTGACCACAGGCTATAGCTAATTGTGGCTAATGTTGTCTCCATGTTTATCACATTGCAGTATCTTTAATAAATCATATTTAGCAATATTGCTGTCGACTTTGTTGTTTTTCAAGCATCCATGTAGATTGTCACCATCTATACCAGCAACATGTGTCTTAAAATGTTTAATTTAGATCCCAGATTTTTAATGATTTCTGTAGGCTGTAGCCTATAGCTTACATCTGTGACGGTCAGCTAGTCTGGACATTTCTGCACAACATAGTTTATCGTGAAATTTTGTAGAAATTGGTAGCTGAGTTTTAATCATTAACTGCTTTCAGACCTAGGTGTCTGCATGTTCTGCTTCTGCAGATGTCAAGCGTTTGGGGCGTATATCTAAACAACATAACTGGCCAGCTGGAATTCCGAACTTAGCCGGCTGTTATACTACTCCCCTCTTAGTATTTCCGACGGACATTATGTAAATGAGCTCGCATGTACTGCGGAGTACGTGTATGAAAGCAGTTAGTGTTCCGGTTAGGACGGGAATATGCTGTTCATGTAAATACAGTCATTGTTACAAGGATCTTTTATTGTCACGTGGAGGGATACTGGGTGTAAGGCATGCAGATAAATGCATCTAATTGACAGCCTATACTGTGCAGGGGGTGTGTCTTTTTACAGTGTATATTTACCTAAGCTTTAGGAAGTAAGTAGTCTACATGTCGTTTCTTACAAGGTCTTACACCAACCACAAGAGCTACAAAGAGGGAAGAAGAGTGAGTTTATCTTAGCACATTTTGTTTAACAGGTGCTTGTGTGGTAGATGTGAGGCTATGCCATCAGCAGTGGAGAGTGTGTGCTGTAGGGAGGTCGATGCCTATTGGTCCCTTGTCCAAAACCTAGATCCCCCAGAAGACATTACCTGCCTCACACTCCATCCAGGGTTTGAAGCATCTGAATCCTTTTGTGCTGCAGATAGCATACATGAACTTCAGACAGGAGCATGGCCCTCTCCGATCAAATAAGACTTTGGCGGGACAAAAAAATCACTTTGGCGGGCACTAAAAAAAGTTCAATGCAGGAAAATTCATGTGTGAATTTAACCGAGTAACGTTAGTAGGCTACATGACCATGCACTCGCACAAATGTGACCACATAAAATTTTAACTCGCACATTCTCAGAAAATGGTCGCAGTCTGGAACCCTGTCTTATTAGCTCAATAAAATAAGTGTCAGGAGGCTCATGTGCAGCCTTACGGGGTGTAACAAGAGTAAGCTGACGGCAGCTAGCAGCTAGGCGTGCTTTCATGCCTTCATCGTGCTAACGTTAACTTCTCAAAGTCATGCCAAAAACTAATCCATTATAACGTCAAGAAAAATACATTCGCAGAAATTACATGCAGAGCTACATTTCTATGCAACAATTTGTTTAAGGTATTATAAGACTTACTGTGCAAAGCTCTCGTTTTCGACGCGCAGAGTCTCTGCTAGTGCTAATGGTAACGTTAGACTCTTCACTCCCGCCAGATTTTTCTGTTGGACTTGCATGCACCGATGGCACAGCTCCATTTGCCAGCCTTACCCACTCTTTTCATCGAAATCCCATGCGAAATTCCATAAGATCTCCTTGGTTGTAGCTGTCCGGTGTGAAGTGTTTTTCACATACCACCATGTGTCTTGTCAATGAGGAGGCAGCGAAATTGCTTCTCTTTGCCTGGACGAAACGTATCCAAGCACGGAAATCTTTGTGTTTCTTGTTTGGAAATCGGTGGGACCCGATGGCCAGACAAGTTGGAGTTGCTGCATCCAAAACAAACACAAGAATTCACCATTGTGACAACTCAAACCTACTATAACTATAATAACGATAACGATAATCTCTCTTTTCTGTTACCAACACATCGTAAACCCACACTGAGAACCAGGGCGGGAGCGCCTATGTTTGCCTGTCGTTACGTCATATGACGCATTCTCTGGGAAAAGGCGGTTTTTTGGAGCATAG
The DNA here is from genome assembly GCF_018340385.1 of Cyprinus carpio. NCBI lineage: Eukaryota > Metazoa > Chordata > Actinopteri > Cypriniformes > Cyprinidae > Cyprinus > Cyprinus carpio. The sequence continues at coordinate 375,579 of NW_024879219.1, read as the reverse complement.
CTTAGAATAGGTACACTTTTTTCTTAATTTCTGCCCGTGAGTGTTGTAAAACACAGGTATTCTTATGTATGTCTTTTTAAATTGACATTTTCATACAAGATTCTGTATAAATTAAGTTATTAATTAAATTGGAAATTAGAAACCAATTTCTCAGAGGTTTTGTGCTAATTGCCAGTATTGTTCTTTCAGTCACCTTTTTATCTGTTAGATTTGGTGTATTTGTTAACTTTAAACAGTCATATTATCGCCTATGGATTTTTCTTCGATGGCCTATTTTGCTTCATGTGCTTGACCTTTATTGGCCCGATGAGAAATTCTATTTTCATCAACTTGGCTTGCACTGTGTTAACCTACGACTACTACTGGTTCCACTACTGTGGCTATTATTTTATTATTTTATCTGTTATTGTTTTTGTTGCTGTCCGTGATAAGAGTAGACTATTATGAAACCTACACTGAAAAAAATGAACATGGCAGGTCTTTGAATTTACAAAAATGAAACATGTACGTACAACTCAATTAATTATGTTTTGGTTGTGAACATGCTTTAATCAAGTAGATTTCAGGTCCGTGTATCTTTTTGTCATTTGATTTTCTACTTAAAAAGAAATAAAGAGAGATGAGAAACGGTTTGATTTTTTTTTTTTCCTTTTTTCCGTTTTGTTTAAAAAACAGAAAACGAAAATTTAGCTGGATTTTACGTATTCTTGTTTATGGGTAAAAAAAATGAGATTATGCTTTAATATTTGTTTGAATGTCTGGGCGGCGCTGAAACGCCCCTTTCATCCCTTCTGTAGCTACTGCACCGACAAGTGGCAACCGCGAGCTCAGTTCATTTTCAACAGGAGAGAAGAGGCAGACGAGCCGAGTTTATTAATTCTGCAGATTATTTGCTAGTGGCCTTTGTCTAGAGTGGAGGTTTAACTGTGAAATGAGTGCAGAGTTAATACCTTTATTTTATTTTATAAAGTTCTCACAGTCTTAACCTCCAACGAAAAAGAAACAGCATAGCTGTCACAGTGTCTGGTCTGTGTATCCCTGGGTGTCCACTAGAGGTCTCTCTTCCCATTATCGTCACCCCACTTCAGAACTGCATTTCCCATAGTCTTGTCTGTTTCATCACTGCTCCTTGCACTCAGCTGTCCCTGGTCATTAATCATTGCACTCAGCCAATTCCCCGTTAGTATTGTAATCACCTGTCTATAAATACCTGGTTTGTTTCTGTCTATGTTACGTAGTCCTTGTTTAATGTCACCCTGGTTTCGTGTTTCCTTGCTTTGTTCGTGTTTCTTGTTTTGGACTGATTACCTGGATTTTGACCGTTGCCTGGCTAAGTTTATGATTTTTGGATTGCCCCAATAAACATACTGCACTTGGATCTACCTTTTTGTGTGCGTGTCGTGACAGAAGGACTGTCACAACTTAGATCCAGCGATATGTTTTTCGAGGATTCTCCCCCAGCCACAGAGCGGGAGAGGAGCAGGTTTGAGGGAACTCGCCTGGTGGTCTTCCGGGGAACCAGGGGAGGTCGCCGAGGAGGGAATGGTCGAGAGGAGGTGCAACATCGCTCTCAACCGTGGCTCCCCTTCGACCCTGGACTCTTGAGGGATGGATCGGAGACGCCGTCTCTCCATCAGGAAAGGAGAAGGGGGAGGAAGCACTCATCTGCCGAGACTGTGTTTGCGGAGGAGAGGGCGACGGAGACGTTTCTGGGGTATTTTGCCATGCTGTCCAAGATCCTAGACGTTCCCAAGGGTATTAACGTCACCTCTGCTGAGCCAGCGCCACAGCACAAGATGGCCGCCAGCCCTGCGCCACAGCACAAGATGGCCGCCAGCCCTGCGCCACAGCACAAGATGGCCGCCAGCCCGTCGCCACAGCACAAGATGGCCGCCAGCCCTGCGCCACAGCACAAGATGGCTGACTCAACGCCTGAGTCTTCCGTCAAGGAGCCACCGACTCGCCATCATAGAGGGTGGAGGAGGAGGAGACAGGCGTCTGCCATTCCTCAAAGCCCGGAGGACGTTCCCGAGCGGGCCGCTGCCGTCCAGGAGGACGTTCCCGAGCTGGCCGCTGCCGTCCAGGAGGACGTTCCCGAGCGGGCCGCTGCCGTCCAGGAGGACGTTCCCGAGCGGGCCGCTGCCGTCCAGGAGGACGTTCCCGAGCGGGCCGCTGCCGTCCAGGAGGACGTTCCCGAGCGGGCCGCTGCCGTCCAGGTGGACGTGCCCGAGGTTCCCGAGGCGGGGCTCGAGGTGTTCCAGAGGCCGAGGCGGTGCCCGAGGCAGAGGCGGTTCCCGATGCAATGCCTGATGCGGTGCCCGAGGCCGAGGCGGTGCCCGAGGCGGTGACCGATGGCGAGGCGGTGACCGATGCCGAGGAGGTGCCCGAGGAGGTGACCGAGGCGGTGCCCGATGCCGAGGAGGTGCCCGAGGCGGTGACCGATGCCGAGGCGGTGCCCGAGGCGGTGACCGATGCCGAGGCGGTGCCCGAGGCGGTGCCAGAGACGGTTCCCGATGCAATGCCCGATGCGGTGCCAGAGACGGTTCCCGATGTAATGCCCGAGGCCGAGGCGGTGGCCGAGGCGGTGGTCGAGGCAGTTCCCGATGCAATGCCCGATGCCGAGGCGGTGCCCGATGCTGTTCCGGAGGCCGAGGCGGTGCCCGATGCTGTTCCGGAGGTCGAGGCGGTGACCGATGCTGTTCCCGATGCCGAGGCGGTGCCCGATGCCGGTCCGGAGGTCGAGGCGGTGCCCGATGCCCTTTCCGGAGGTCGAGGCCGTGCCCGATGCCGTTCCGGAGGCCGAGGCCGTGCCCGATGCCGAGGTTGTGCCCAATGCCGAGGCGGTGCCCGATGCCGAGGCGGTGCCCGATGCTGTTCCGGAGGCCAAGGCGGTGCCCGATGCGGTTCCGGAGGCCGAGGCGGTGCCCGAGATGGTTCCGGAGGTCGAGGCGGGGCCCGATGCTGTTCCGGAGGCCGAGGCGGTGTCCGAGGCGGTGCCCGAGATGGTTCCGGAGGCCGAGGCGGTGTCCGAGGCGGTGCACGAGATGGTTCCGGAGGTCGAGGCGGTGCCCGATGTTGTTCCGGAGGCCGAGGCGGTGTCCGAGGCGGTGCCCGAGATGGTTCCGGAGGCCGGGGCGGTGCCCGATGCCGTTCCGGAGGCCGAGGAGGTGTCCGAGGCGGTGCCCGAGATGGCTCCGGAGGCCGAGGCGGTGTCCGAGGCGGTGCACGAGATGGTTCCGGAGGCCGAGGCGGTGTCCGAGGCGGTGCACGAGATGGTTCCGGAGGCCGAGGCGGTGCACGAGATGGTTCCGGAGGCCGAGGCGGTGTCCGAGGCGGTGCACGAGATGGTTCCGGAGGCCGAGGCGGTGCACGAGATGGTTCCGGAGGCCGAGGCGGTGCCCGAGATGGTTCCGGAGGTTGAGGAGGTGTCCGAGGCGGTGCACGAGATGGTTCCGGAGGCCGAGGCGGTGCACGAGATGGTTCCGGAGGTTGAGGGCGGTGCCCGATGCCCTTCCGGAGGTCGAGGCGGTGCCCGATGCCGAGGCTGTGCCCAATGCCGAGGCTGTGCCCGATGCCGAGGCTGTGCCCGATGCCGAAGCGGTGCCCGATGCTGTTCCGGAGGCCGAGGCGGTGCCCGATGTTGTTCCGGAGACCGAGGCGGGGCCCGATGCTGTTCCGGAGGCCGAGGCGGTGTCCGAGGCGGTGCCACGAGATGCTGTTCCGGAGGCCGAGGCGGTGCACGAGATGGTTCCGGAGGTCGAGGCGGTGCCCGATGCCGTTCCGCAGGCCGAGGCGATGTCCAGGGCCGTTCCCGAGGCGGGGTCCTTGTCCCATGCCGTTCCTGAGGCCGCTCCCAGGGCGGTTCCGGAGGCCGTGCCCGAGGTCGTTCCCGAGGCGGTGCCCGAACCCGAGGTCGTTCCCGAGGTGATACCCGTGTCCAAGGCCGTTCCCGAGGCGGTGCCCTTGTCCAAGGCCGTTCCCGAGGCGGTGTCCAATGCCGGGACCTGGCCATCGCCACAGTCTGCTCCTCACTGGCTCCCCGAATGGCAGGTTCCATTCGGGCCACTCAAATGGCGAATTCCTCCCTGGCCGTCTGCTCAACGAGAATGGACTGATCCACCGTGGCCACCTGAACTGCCTGGCCCCTCGTGGTCCCCTGAACTTTCGGGTCCACCGTGGCCACCTGAACTGCCTGGTCCCTCGTGGTCCCCTGAACTTTCGGGTCCACCATGGCCCCCTGAACTGCCTGGTTCCTGGTGGTATACTGGTGTTTAGGGTCGTTCATGGGGCGGTGCCCTTGTCCAAGACCGTGGGCTGCCAGGGGAGCCATCGCTGCCAGTTCCCCTACACGGGCCTGGCCCGCCATCCCTCCCCCTGTTCTGCCTCCACCAGTCCACCTCCCTCCTGGTCTCGTTGTTTTGTTTTTGGTGTTTTGTTCTGGGGAGCATCTGGAAGCTGCTCCTTAGAGGGGGGGTAATGTCACAGTGTCTGGTCTGTGTATCCCTGGGTGTCCACTAGAGGTCTCACTTCCCATTATCGTCACCCCACTTCAGAACTGCATTTCCCATAGTCTTGTCTGTTTCATCATTGCTCATTGCACTCAGCTGTCCCTGGTCATTAATCATTGCACTCAGCCAATTCCCCGTTAGTATTGTAATCACCTGTCTATAAATACCTGGTTTGTTTCTGTCTTTGTTACGGAGTACCTTGTTTAATGTCACCCTGGTTTCGTGTTTCCTCGCTTTGTTCGTGTTTCTTGTTTTGGACTGATTACCTGGATTTTGACCGTTGCCTGGCTAAGTTTATGATTTTTGGATTGCCCCAATAAACATACTGCACTTGGATCTACCTTTTTTGTGTGTGTGTCGTGACAATTGCAGTATGTCTGCTAAAAATCTTCTTTACTGTTCTACTGAAGAAAAAAAAAGCCCCCTACATCCTGGATGGCCTGAGGCTGAGTAAATTAACAGCAAACTTTCATTTGTGGGTGAACTAGGCCTTTAACATTCTCTTAAATTTCATACTTTTTAAAACTTGTGTACATACATTTTAATTGAAAAGCAAACACAAGCATGTGAATGCTTTTTTTCTTTTTTTTTCTGCTGTTTTTAGTTACAATGGTTATCTGTTGTTAAATCCACTCCTTTTTTAACATAATATTTGTTAAAATACCCTATGTTTATTGTTAGTCCTTAAAGGGATAGTTCACCCAAAAATGAAAATTCTGTAATTAATTACTCACCCTCATGTCGTTCCAAACCCGTAAGACGTTCATTCATCTTCAGAACACAAATTAAGATATTTTTGATAAAATCCAAGAGCTCCCTGACCCTCCATAGACAGCAAAACAACTGACACTTTCAAGGCTCAGAAAGGTAGTAAAGACAGACCCTCCATAGACAGCAAAACAACTGACACGTTCAAGGCTCAGAAAGGTAGTAAAGACATAGAAAGAACAAAGACAAGAAAGAAAGCAAAAATAACAACTTTTTGGTTTGGAACGACATGAGGGTAAGTAATTAATGACAGAATTTTCATTTTTGGGTGAACTGTCCTTAACTTTCTACAGTTTTGAGTAATCAATCCTAAAACAACTAGTAGAAAGAAAAAATGTGGTGAAATTGGTTGTTAGTGGCAAAGACACCATCTTCTCATTTTGTGGTTAGTGTGTTTCTGTCAAAAAACTAGTTGCTCTTATGACAACAGTATATGTGGTGTGTGAAGTGTCGTTATTGAAAAATTTTGTGTATTCTTATTTTATGTACACAGAACTGAAGTTCTACATGAAAGGAACTGTTGGAAGAACTAGTTCATCTAGTGCTATTCTGAAATGTATTCTATAAAAAGTAGCTAATATGTTTTCAGAGCTGATGAACCTTTGCATTATAAGTGATATTTTTTGTAGCTAATATGTTTTCAGAGCTGATGAACCTTTGCTATATATATCAGGGATGTCCCAATCCGATCCAAGACATCGGTATCGTTCAGATACTGGCCCAGAACGCTAGATCGGAGGGGAGAAAAAAATATGATCCGATACCTATCCAGCACTAACCATGGGAAAATCTAGCTTAAACCATCACCTAAATGCTTCAATAGAGTCTGAGAACGTGATGTCAGCAACGCAATGCATTTTGGGACTTGGGTACATGGACGCTGCTGTATGTACTGTATTGGATTGATAATAGACGGTTATGTTTGCTTTGTACTGCTAAAAAATATGTTTCAATGGTGAAAGCTTGTTGTGTAATTAACTGCCATACTCGAACTCACGACCGGTATGGAAAAAGAATTTCAAAAAGATTGCGATTTTTCAGCTTTCCCGCCTGGAAGCAGCACCTTGGATCTCAGGTCTCCGAGTTAACAAAGCGGTGTCGCATGGCTTGGCTAGCAGCAGTAAGAAGGAAAACCATCACGTTCAACAACATTTCCCGAAATACGCTTGTTTGTTCACGCCATTTTCACAAAGGTAAGTTATAAACAAAACACGGTTAACTTTTGTTTTTTTTGTTTTGATTTTTTTTTACCACTAGCAATGGAGTTATTGTTACACCGCAAACTTAATAATAATTGCCCTTGGCTAAGAAGGAGACTGTGTAATTTGCATTGTGCCCTTCCGGCATTAAAGTGCGAACTGTAGTTTTGATTCGAGGAATTGCCCTGCTATAGGATATTGGCTGTAATAATTAGAAGGCAACCACAGCTGTTTTCACTTTATTGTCTTAGACTTATCTGATGTCTGTGCATGTGTTCAGCTCTCCTTGTGTGAAGACCAACGAGTGTGAAGACCTGCGACTTTACCTGAACGACTTCACCGAACAACAGAACCGGCAAGGCAAGGCACCTTAAGTATATTTTTTATCTTCCCTATACACACTCTCCTTTTCTGTCCTCTCTTTTTCACCTCTATCATGTGTTTCCAAAACATCCCGGTTGTCTCTTGACCACACTCTAATGTCACATGCAAACGGCAACGCTATGTTGCTAACCTGCATCCTATCTCTACATCCTCTACTGCACCTCTTTGTTTCTCTGTGGGGTCTCTGGAATTGTCAGTCAGCTGTCAACAAAGCAGACTTCATTTCTGATTTTTCTTTAAACTCCACACTCAGCATCTTGGGCTTGACTGAGACCTGGATTCATCCAGAAGACTCAGCAACCCCAGCTGCTCTCTCTAACAATTTCTCTCACACCCCCCGCCAGGTTGGCCGGGGTGGGAGCATTGGTCTGCTCATTTCTAACAATTGGAAATACTCAACCCACTCTCCCCTATGCAATTATAACTCATTTGAATCTCATGTGATCACCGTAACAGCTCCTATAAAACTCCAGGTTGTGGTAATTTACCACCCTCCTAGGCAAATTCTATCCACCTTCCTAGAGGAGCTGGATGGACTGCTGTCCTCATTCTCGGAGGATGGCAGTCCACTTTTAGTCTTTGGCAACTTCAGCATTCATCTGGACAAGCCTTAACCTACAGACTTCCATTCACTCCTTGATTCATTTGATCTCAAACGACTTACCACTACAATCACAAATCAGGCAACCAACTTGACTTAATTTATAAAAGCAATTGTTTTGCAGACAACATTTTGGTAAAACCCCTACATTTCTCAGATTAGTACATTTTAAACTACATTTTGCTACCTGTGTGCCACCAACCTCTATACCAGTTACTTTTAGACAAATCCTACGCTCCTTTTCCCCCTCCCATCTTTTCTTTGTAGTATCCTCCTCTCTTCCCTCACCTACCCATTTCCCATCTCTGGATGTGCATGCAGCATCTGACACTTTATGCTCTACTTTAACCTCTTGTCTAGATGATATTTGTCCTCTCTCCTCCAGGCCAGCACGGGCCGCCCCTTCTAACCCCTGGTTATCCAATGTTCTTCGTGAGCATCGAACCAAACTCAGGGCAGCAGAGAGAAAATGGTGCAAATCAAAAGATCCGGCAGATCTGAGTATGTATCAGTCTTTGGTTTCATCTTTCTCTGCTGAAGTCCATACTGCCAAATCTTCATACTTCCACAACAAGATCAACAGCGCCCCAGACACACGTAATCTCTTCAAAACATTTAATTCTCTCCTCTGTCCCCCTCCACCATCTCCCATCACTTCTATAACAGCCAATGATTTTGCCACATTCTTCACAGACAAAACCAGAACAATCAGTAGTTAATTCTCAGCCCAACACACACAGGACTTCAAATCTTCTCCTTCTGTCCCCTCACTGAGCCAGAAGTATCAAAACTTCTCCTCTCCAGCCACCCTACAACATGCCCTCTAGACCCAATCTCCTCACACCTTCTCCAAGCAATCTCTCCTACACTTTTACCAGCACTCACACACATTAACAACATGTTTCTCCTCACAGGCACCTTCCCAGTGCTCAAAAAAACCTACATTACACACTTCACTTACAGATCTCCTGTCCACCCTCTCATCACTGGGCATCACAGGGATTGCACTTCGCTGGTTTGAATTCTATCTCATTGGTAGGTCTTTCAGGGTGGCTTGGGGAGGGGAGGTATTCAAAGCGCATCAACTTGACACTGGGGTTCCTCAGGGATCAGTTCTTGGACCCCTCCTCTTCTCCATATACACAACGTCACTGGGTCCCATCATAACGGCACATGGCTTCTCCTACCATTGCTATGGTGATGACACACAGCTCTATCTTTCATTTCAACCAGATGATCCAACAGTACCTGCATGGATCTCAGACTGATGATCCAACAGTACCGCATGGATGAAAGAATATCACCTTAAGCTCAACCTGGCAAAGACTGAGCTTCTTGTCTTCCCCTGCCCACTCCAACTCTACAGTATGATTTCTCCATCCAGCTAGGTTCTTCTACAATTACCCCATCAACTTCGGTCAGAAATCTTGGTGTAACCTCTGATGACCGGCTGACCTTCAAAGACCACATTGCAAAGACCGCTCGATCTTGCAGGTTTGCATTGCACAACATCAGAAAGATCAGGCCCTTTCTAACGGCGCATGCGGCACAACTTCTTGTCCAGGCTCTTGTCATTTCTAGGCTGGACTATTGCAATGCTCTTCTGGCTGAAATTCCTTTAAGCACAATCAAACCTCTAAAAATGATTCAGAATCAAACTATGAGAAAGAAAGACAGCCATATAAGGGTTACAAAAGTAAAAGAGCACATAGTTGGTGTGTTGGGCCCCCATAACTGGAATTTGTACACGTTTAATGAAGTGATAAGGCCCTCTGTTATTGAGGTCATGGATCGTTGTGTTTTGAAAAGTGTGTACAGTGTGGTCAAACTCGACTTCCTCTTCTTCATGTGTATTTATTTCTTGTCTTCTCCTGACTTCATCACACATTGTGGAGGAAAACAGATTTTATAGACTTCCTCTTCTTCATGTGTATTTATTTCTTGTCTTCTCCTGACTTCATCACACATTGTGGAGGAAAATTTTTAACATACACTCACAAACTTTTCAAATTTGAAACTTTTATAATCGTTTTTTATTCTTCACACAGTGGTATTAATCTGTTGTCAGTATGCAGTTGCAGATCTATTAACTGATCTGGGATCAAATGTGATCATAAACTGTGATCTTGATGAAAATGATGTTTATTGGATTTTACTGAAAACACCAGATCCTCCAACAGTGATTTTACTATCACTGCCAACCACAACATCACCTTTTTACTTAAATAATACATTCAGAAAGAAATATTCAGTGAAGTCTAAAAATCATCTGGTTATTAATAATGTGACTGCTGATGAATTAGGAGTTTATTACTGTATGAACACACGCACACCTCCAAAACTCAGCAACAGCATCAGAATATACTTCACTGGTGAGTTCATTTACTGTTGTTGTTATTAAGACAGTCTGATAATCAGTGTGATTATTTACATTTGTTTTTTACTACAGTTTTATTAGAAAAAAATGTAAGGCCTCTCATTGGTCACTCCAGACAGAGATGAAGAAGTTATCAATATTTAATTCAGCTCTACAAATCTGCATCATTGTCCTTGAGCTCCAGTAAAAGACTGACAGTAAAAAGACCGTGGATGTTTTTTTTAGAGTGTGAGCTCTTTTAACTGAGTGTCACAATCAAACTGTTTTCTTTACAGAAGCAGCTCAACTAACACAATGGCAGATTATCATCATCATATCTGCTCTGATGAACAGACTTCTGCTCATTCTGCTGTTCGGTGAGTTATTCTTATATTAAATGAGCAAAATTTTTATTTCAGTTTTAGTTTATTTTCAGTTAGTAATTTTTGTGCTTAAACTAGCCGGAGCTACTTCTCTCCAATATAAACAAAATCCACCACTCCAGGCTCTTCTGGTCCAATCAGCGCAGGGCTGTTCCACAGTGTTGTTTTGTTTTTATGGTGTAATAAGAGATGTGTTGTTAGAGAGTGTATCATGAATCCATTTTCCAAACCGTGTTTTTTGTCTTATCCTGAATCACTACGGTACACCTATAATAAGTGTTTATATTCGGACTATTTTAGTCTGGTTGGGGTCGGCAACGCTGCAGAGTAGCACAGTACCTGCGTGACTCGCCATAGATGTAAACAGAGAGAAGTAGCTCCGGCTACAATGTTCTTCCGCCAGACACGAGCCCCAAAAGTTACCGACTGCAGCTTTAAATTAACATTACTGGTGCTGTCTGTGAAAATATGAATATGATGCTCTTCTGCAGTAAGCATATTTTTTTCATTACTTAGTCTTTTGACTATTAGTTTTTAATTTATATTGTGTAATTTTAGTTTTAAGATTCCCTTAAATTTTTCACTCTTTGTTATATTGCAGCCATTTGCTAAAATCATTTAAGTACATTTTTTCCTCAGTAATGTACACACAGCACCCCATATTGAAAGAAAAACACAGAATTGTTGACATTTTTGCACATTTATTAAAAAAGAAAAACTGAAATATCACATGGTCCTAAGTATTCAGACCCTTTGCTGTGACACTCATATATTTAACTCAGGTGCTGTCCATTTCTTCTGATCATCCTTGAGATGGTTCTACACCTTCATTTGAGTCCAGCTGTGTTTGATTATACTGATTGGACTTGATTAGGAAAGCCACACACCTGTCTATATAAGACCTTACAGCTCAAAGTGCGTCAGAGCGTCCAGCTGTGTTTGGTTCTAAGGAACTGCCTGAAGAGCTCAGAGACAGAATTGTGGCAAGGCACAGATCTGGCCAAGGTTACAAAAAAATTTCTGCTGAACTTAAGGTTCCTAAGAGCACAGTGGCCTCCATAATCCTTAAATGGAAGACGTTTGGGATGACCAGAACCCTTCCTAGAGCTGGCCGTCCGGCCAAACTGAGCTATAGGGGGAGAAGAGCCTTGGTGAGAGAGGTAAAGAAGAACCCAAAGATCACTGTGGCTGAGCTCCAGAGATGCAGTCGGGAGATTGGAGAAAGTTGTAAAAAGTCAACCATCACTGCAGCCCTCCACCTCCGACAGAAGCCTCTCCTCAGTGCAAGACACATGAAAGCCCACATGGAGTTTGCTAAAGAACAGAGAAATAAGATTCTCTGGTCTGATGAGACCAAGATAGAACTTTTTGGCCTTAATTCTAAGCGGTATATGTGGAGAAAACCAGGCACTGCTCATCACCTGTCCAATACAGTCCCAACAGTGAAGCATGGTGGTGGCAGCATCATGCTGTGGGGGTGTTTTTCAGCTGCAGGGACGGGATGACTGGTTGCAATCGAGGGAAAGATGAATGCGGCCAAGTACAGGGATATCCTGGAAGAAAACCTTCTCCAGAGTGCTCAGGACCTCAGACTGGGCCGAAGGTTCACCTTCCAACAAGACAATGACCCTAAGCACACAGCTAAAATAACGAAGGAGTGGCTTCACAACAACTCTGTGACTGTTCTTGAATGGCCCAGCCAGAGCCCTGACTTAAACCCAATTGAGCATCTCTGGAGAGACCTGAGAATGGCTGTCCACCAATGTTTACCATCCAACCATGAAAAACTTGTTGCATCTTTCCCAAAAAGACTCATGGCTGTATTAGATCAAAAGGGTGCTTCTACTAAATTAAATGGACCATGTGATATTTCAGTTTTTCTTTTTTAATAAATGTGCAAAAATGTCAACAATTCTGTGTTTTTCTGTCAATATGGGGTGCTGTGTGTACATTAATGAGGAACACAAATGAACTTAAATGTTTCTAGCAAATGGCTGCAACATAACAAAGAATGAAAAATTTAAGGGGGTCTGAATACTTTCAGTACCCACTGTGTGTCTCTCTATATATATTGTTACAGTTTTAAAAAAAATATTATATATATATATATTTTTTTTTTTTTAGTTTTTGCTGTTGGAAAAACAGAACAGATGGAAAAACACATTTATAATTCTGATATGCAGACAAAAGTTACATATCAGCTTCAAGACGCAAAACTATTACATGTACAATAAGGTAAATATGTGAAACTATTTAAAATCTTAAAATCATTGCCATGATAATTGTTAAGGAATACTGAAGGTATTTAATTTCTATTTCTAAGTCCAACAAACTATAGTAGACTTTTGTTCTGATTAATTTTGGGTTAAGTGCAGCTGTTTTTTCTCATTGTTCTTTCAGTAAGCCGAGGGGGACTTTTGTATAAAAAATAGCTGTTTGTAAAGCATTTGCTGCATGGATAAAAAAAAAAAAATAATAGCCTAATAAATAATTCACATATCAGACAAAATTGCTTTGCAGCAAATCTTTTAAATTTTAAGGTATTCAGAACAGAGCAACATAAAAATCAGAAAATGTAAGCAGATATACAATTATAGGACACAAATTATAATATATGCCATTATAATTTGTGTTTAATAATATTTATTATTATTATTATTATTATTATTATTATTGTACAGAATTATAAAATAAAATGCAAATCATAATCAGGCCTGTTTTAGGCTTTTTTTCCTTATTTTTGTATTTAAGACATCCAGCAATTATAGTGATGAAAAAAATTATCACCATCTCCTCATTGGATGTGCCTTTAGAGAGAAATGCACGGATTACATAAAAAAAGTGAAGTGACGTGACATTCAGCCAAGTATGGTGACCCTTACTCTGAATTCATGCTCTGCATTTAACCCATCCAAGGTGCACACACACACACACACACCATGAACACAGTGTTCAGTGGGCAGCCATTTATGCTGCTGCGCCCGGGGAGCAGTTGGGGGTTCGGAGCCTTGCCTCAAGGGCACTTCAGTCGTGGTATTGAGAGTGGAGAGAGTGCTGTTCTTTCACTCCCCCCACCTACAATTCCTGCCAGCCCGAGACTTGAACTCATTCCCTTTGGATTATGAGCCCAACTCTCTAACCATTAGGCCACGACTTCCCATAATGAAAGAGTTTCTATTTTTGATTTGACTTATTTCGTTTTAAAGTAGTACATAGTAATTTAATGCTTTCTATATATATTTTTTTCATGTCTGTGAGGCAATTCGCTGAGTTTAGGCTCATCATTGTGAAGCGCTCCTGTTCAAGACCGAGATGGCAGAAAGTGTTTGTTTTCTTATATTACAAAAGCACAACGTTTTGTTGATAATGTGAGTGCATACAAATAAAACTAGACCCTTTATAGTTTAGAATAATGTATTACTCTTACCTTTATGAGCAAAAATGACTGCGAAGTTTAAGTTGTTCCACTGTTTGTGAGCCACAACTGCCCCCTCAAATAATGTGGTGATTGTTGGTGGGGGGGAGTGAATGACCAGCGCTCTTTTCTATTCTCAATCCCAGATTGTAGGTGGGGGGGAGTGAATGACCAGCGCTCTTTTCTATTCTCAATGTTCACTACCCACTGCTGTGTATGTGCACTTGAATGGGAGAAATGCAGAGCACAAATTCCAAGTATGGGATGCAACACGTCACTTCCTTTCCTTTCCCCTGTTAGAAAAAAAATGCAAGTGATTGCGCTGGCACCTCCGTGTCCTGCAGAGTGCGCTTCAGCTTCCACTCTCCGCACAAACGCTTGAATATGCATCTTACAGCGCACATTTATCTAGGCTTAACATTTAAACTAACATTGTGATTGCAAGTGATTGCGCTGGGTATAGATTTTATTTTAGGCAAGTCATGATAATTTGAGAAGGTTAAATTGATCAAACATATATGATCAATTCATTATGTTCTGGCAGCTTGGTCCTTACTTAAAAAAAAAAAAAAAAAAAAAACAGAAAGAAATATAATCACTTTTCCATTACATACAAAACTTAATAGCTGAAACAGTAGTATAAGCTTTTTTTGGGGAAAAGTGGAAAAAGACTGGATAGGGCCTATATTTGAGGCCCGTGCAGGGCTCTAATCCACTTCATCTAACGCTGTTTTTTTGTTTTCATCTGTGAGCATGCTCTTGATATATGTATTTTTACCCTTTTGTTGAGTTTAAAACGTGACACATTTGTTCTGCTCTCACTGGTCGCCCATAAAAAAAAAAAAAAAAAAAAAAAAAAAAAAAATCTCTGTGTGTACCCTTGGAAGAAATCCTGTAGGCGCCCCGGTCATCTACGCAATTCGGAAAAAGAGGTAGCTTTTCTGCGTTAGGTATGTCATCATATGTGACATTTCTGTAAAAAACTACAAAAAAACTATTAAACTAAATATTAAATATTTGAATAAAATGTAATATTTCCACCATTAGCAGCCAGAGAAAAGCATCATTGTTGGATTCAATAAATAAATCTAATAAAGGTAAATATTCCTTTAGTTATCAAGTCTGATGTTTTTTTTTTTTTTCTGGTTCATTTGCATTTAGCCTTTAAAGTTTTTTTGTTTATAACAATAAATTAACTGAAAAGAGGTCAAAGGCTACCAGACCTTATAATAGCAATGGCTAATTCATACGGTAAGACAAACCCGATTCCAAAAAAGTTGGGACACTGTACAAATTGTGAATAAAAATAGAATGCAATGATGTGGAAGTTTCAAATTTCAATATTTTATTCAGAATACAACATAGATGGCATATCAAATGTTTAAACTGAGAAAATGTATAATTATAAGGGAAAAATAAGTTGATTTTAAATTTCATGGCATCAACACATCTCAAAAAAGTTGGGACAAGGCCATGTTTACCACTGTGTGGCATCCCTCTTCCTTTTATAACAGTCTGCAAACGTCTGGGGACTGAGGAGACAAGTTGCTCAAGTTTAGGAATAGGAATGTTGTCCCATTCTTGTCTAATACAGGCTTCTAGTTGTTCAACAGTCTTAGGTCTTCTTTGTCGCATCTTCCTCTTTATGATGCGCCAAATGTTTTCTATGGGTAAAAGATCTGGACTGCAGGCTGGCCATTTCAGTACCCGGATCCTTCTTCTACGCATCCATGATGTTGTAATTGATGCAGTATGTGGTCTGGCAATTGTCATGTTGGAAAATGCAAGGTCTTCCCTGAAAGAGACGACGTCTGGATGGGAGCGTATGTTGCTCTAGAACTTGGATATACAGTACCTTTCAGCATTGATGGTGCCTTTCCAGATGTGTAAGCGGCCCATGCCACACGCACTCATGCAACCCCATACCATCAGAGATGCAGGCTTCTGAACTGAGCGCTGATAACAACTTGGGTTGTCCTTGTCCTCTTTAGTCCGGATGACATGGCGTCACAGTTTTCCAAAAAGAACTTCAAATTTTGATTCGTCTGAGCACAGAACAGTTTTCTACTTTGCCTCAGTCCATTTTAAATGAGCCTTGGCCCAGAGAAAACACCTGCGCTTCTGGATCATCTTTAGATATGTCTTCTTTTTTTGACCTATAGAGTTTTAGCTGGCAACGTCGAATGGCACGGTGGATTGTGTTCACTGACAATGTTTTCTGGAAGTATTCCTGAGCCATGGCACGGTGGATTGTGTTCACTGACAATGTTTTCTGGAAGTCTTCCTGACTAAGGGCCTGAAGATCACGGGCATCCAGTATGGTTTTTCCGGCCTTGACCCTTACGCACAGAGATTGTTCCAGATTCTCAGAATCTTTGGATGATATTATGCACTGTAGATGATGATAACTTCAAAACTCTTTGCAATTTTTCTCTGAGAAACTCCTTTCTGATATTGCTCCACTATTTTTTTCACCGCAGCATTGGGGGAATTGGTGATCCTCTCCCCATCTTGACTTCTGAGAGACACTGCCACTCTGAGAGGCTCTTTTTATACCCATCATGTTGCCAATTGACCTAATAAGTTGCAAACTGGTCCTCCAGCTGTTCCTTATATGTACATTTAACTTTTTCCGGCCTCTTATGGCTACCTGTCCCAACTTCTTTGGAATGTGTAGCTCTCATGAAATCCAAAATGAGCCAATATTTGGCATGACATTTCAAAATGTCTCACTTTCAACATTTGATATGTTATCAATATTCTATTGTGAATAAAATATAAGTTTATGAGGTTTGTAAATTATTGCATTCCTTTTTTACTCACAATTTGTACAGTGTCCCCAACTTTTTTGGAATCGGGTTTGTATTATGTAACTACCTTATAACAGTAATGGTATTTTAATTTTAATGTATCGTGTGATATTAATAAACTCTGTGTCAGTGATTAAGTCAAGTCCACCAGCTAAACGAAGACCATACCAGTATAAAAGAACTAAAAAAAAAAGACCTTGTGTCTAATCTGGTCTTTTCAGCAGGATCCTACTATAGACATCTGTTCTTTCATATCATCATGTTAATCACATTATTTTACATATTGTTCATACAAGAAATGCCTTTTGAGCACGAGCTTTTGTAGTTTTTGTAGTGTGCTTTTCTGTGTGATCAGATTGCTTTTGAAGTCTGTTCTCATCAGGCTGGTTCTTAACCACATAGATTCAGTTTGCAGAGGTGAAACTTGGTTGGATTATACAATGTTTTATATTTACTATAAAGAGTGGATTTATATAAATAACATGATATTCTAGTGCTGAGAAATACTTAAAGGCACCGCTGCTTTTATTCAAAAGTGAACTTGTAAACTGTTTATTCAGTGCAGGCTGGTGCAGGCAGGCTATGGTTGTTCGTTGTTGTTGTTTTTTTTTTATATATATAAAACCATGTGAGAGGCATGTGGTAAGGAAGTGTACCTAATGGAATGAGTCATTTACTGGGTAAATATTTGCTCTAAAGCCACAGCATGTTTTTTTTTTTTTTTTTTTTTTTTTTTTCATTTAGAATGGAGTATAGATGAAACAAGTTTGTGCTCTTGTACTATTAATCTTTTTTTTCTTCTAGTAAATAACTGCAGGGAATTTTTATCACCGACAGTTATATCAGACCTGCTGTTTTTAATGTAATCAAAACAACTAATTAAGTTTTTTTAAAGTAAATGAAACTTGTTAGTAAGTGATTTTGTCAAGTTAAAAACCTGAATAATATGTTTTTGTGACAGTATTAAAACACTGCCACAATATGCTGGACAAAAATTTTGTCCAACATATTGTGGCAGTGTTTTAAACATAATTAATAATATTTGAAGCCTTAAGTGCTATGGCTATAAGTAAACTGTTTTAAAGTAAGGAGTTATAACTTGACATAATGTTGTTTTAAGGCTTAAAACTTCAGATTATTCTGATGGTTCCCAAAAGCACCAGTGTGAACAAAATTAAGAAGGAAATAAAATATTTAGTGATCTTAGAAGTGGAAATTAGAAACCACCTTGTGGCTTTTGCATCCAGAAATGTTTACTGGAAATGTTTAGCTGTGACATTTTAAATGCAACTCAGCAAATACTTAAGTTTAAGTCTGCATTAAAAGCACAGAAAAATTCAAACGTGAGAAGCAACTGAAAATCAACCAGATATTATTTTCTGGTCAGTGGTGTAGGAAAGATGAATATATATTTTGTCTTTGCCTATAGAATGATCAGATTTGTCTGTAAGCATATTTTGGCATCTTTGTAAAGTCTCACCCAACAATTTTTTTTTTTTTTTTTTTTTAATTAAACAATTTTAATAGTTTATAAAAATATAAAACTTAAGAGGTTCAGATCTTTACAACAACAATGTTTATAGATTTCAGCATATGCAGGTATTGAGTACTAAAGCCATATAGTGGCTATTGATATTTTTGATAATTTTGCTATTTTCTATACCATCACATGCCACCAGATGTCACCAAAGTCACCAAAAGTTTGGGTTTTGGCTGCCTGAACTTACTGTAAATACTGTAACAATAAAAAAAAGTTTATTTTTTTAAACAGAGGTAAAATAAATATTAAATATAACAAAATAAGCATATTTTACATAAACATGGTACTTTTAGAGGTAAATAAATAATAATAAAAAAAAACAATAAAAATCACAAAAATGACAAATTTATAGGTTTTATTTTATCAAAGATGGTGATGTGACATTTATTAAAAAAAAAAATAGGAGAACTTCACACCTGAGAACTTTGTGCCCAAATTTGTCTATGAAGGACAAATTAAGGTCTGCTATAGGAAGGATGCTTGAGAGTTTAAAAAAATGTTCACTAGTGTTCAATAGAAAGATTAATAAAAGTTTTTATATATATATATATATATATATATATATATATATATATATATATATATATATATATATATATATTATACAGATAGGGAATGCTAATTTTTATATATATATATTTTAGATTTGTGTTATCTTCCTTAAAGATAATGCTAGAATGTTCAGTCATTGTCAGTTTTGGGTGAACTAAACCTTTTAACTTCTTTTTTACATGGAGTGGTTCAAAGCCATTGCTAATGCTGACCAATATACCATAAGAAATCAACTGGGAGTAGTATGAATACTTTCCACAAATACTTGATATGTAAATGTAAAGACATCACAATTCAGCATACTATGCCTGTGGTAAAAATTGTAACGGAAACTTAAGAATTTCTGATTGTTTTTGTTTGTTTGTTCTTCCAGACTACATCCAAAATAGTGTTCCCACATCTAAGATAAAAGCAGTCATTAAGAACCAAGCGGAATGATAAGGATAAGCTCTTCAAAAAATTAAAGCTGCCTGTATATTGTGTGAAGAAATGTGCATGATTGCCTGATTTGTAAATAAACACTAAATACATTTAGTCTAACTTTGAGCCTTTTAATTTAATTTAAAGACAAGTAAAATAGTTTATTGTTGCATTGCTGAGACATTCACTGTTGTTTTGTACCTTAATTCATTATATTGCAGATATGTGCAAATAAAACTTCTGGTTGTATTTCAATGTTACTGTACAGCATTTTATTAGTATTGCTATTCTGTAGGATCAAATTTTAAATTGTATTATATATTGCAGTATCGCTGCAGTTTTATTGCTTGTATTTCTAGTAAAAAGCATGTTACACAATTTAATAAATGACAATGTAAATCCCCAGTCATATGTAGGGCTGGGCGATATATCTGATGATATAATCATGTGCATCTAGTCAGTAAAGCCGGTTCCCTGATTACCGCTAAATCGCCATCACCTGCTTTCAAATGGAGCGGCATTTAATAGACAAAAGCCGTAGATCACTGACAAGCTACGCAATATCGCGTTCATTATCGAAGGCGATACTATGCGATTAATGAACGCTATATTGCGTAGCTTGTCAGTGATCTACGGCTCTGTCTATTAAATGCCGCTCCATTTTAAAGCAGCTGATGGCGATTTAGCGCTAATCAGGGAACTAGATTTACTGACTAGATGCGCATGATCTTATCGTTAGATATATCGCCCAGCCCTAGTCATATGTCTCTCAATTTTAATTATAGCATTCTGAATATTATAAATTTTAAGTCTAATATTTTCCCTCTTTTCCATATAGCCCCATCATCTGCTTATAACGAATACCCAATACCTGTACCAAGATTTAATTTATCATTACATTAAACAGAATTGGACTAATAGCACTACCTTGCAGAATACTATTTACTATATTAAAATCATTTGAAACATCATCTCCAACTTTAACACAAAATGTCCGATTTGATGAAGTCTTAAATCCAGTTGTACATTCTTCCGCCAATACCCATATTATGTAATTTAATCAGTAGTCCTTTTCTCCACATTGAGTCATATTCTTTCTCTATATCAAAGTACACTTTAATCATGACCTCTTTCATACTAATTGCTTTTTTAGTTTCATTCAGACTTTCACAAGGGCCTCTATTGTAGATCTACCTTTACAAAAACCCCTTTGTTGAGCACTAATCAATCCTTTCTGTACTAAACAATAAGACAGTAAATAAACTATTACCTTTTCCATCCATTTACACAGGTTAGGTGTAAAAATTTGTTGTGTAATTATCTGTATTGTCTGGGTTTTTATCTGGCTTACTAAAAGGAAATATCAAAGCACTTTTCCAATTATGAGACAATTTGCCTTTTCTCCATATCTAATTAAACTGCCTTCGTATAATTCCCATAACTTCGTCTGGTAGTCAGTTCTTGAATTTCATGTGTTGGATCGAGGAAAAATGGGCAAGCAAAAAGATCTGAATGACTTTGAGTCAAATAGTGATGGCTAAACAAATGGGTCAGAACATCACCAAAACGACTAGTCTTGGCTAGCAAGTCAAACCTAACTAGCCTGTCAGGTCTGATCAAACAGATTAGCTTAAATTTCTGAAAAACATAATGCTGGCAATGGAAGTAGCTGCTGAAAAACATAATGCTGTCTGCTGCATACCCACCATACAGGTCAGAGTGCCCATGAAACCCCTGTCCACTGCCTCCAGTGGGCACAGGTGCGTCAGAACTGAACCATGTGATCACAACAAAAGACAAAACAAAACAAGGTGCGTCAGAACTGAACCATGTGATCACAACAACATTAAACTGAAATCAAACTAAACAAATGCGTCAGGATCCTGATACCAGCCTTCAAACACACACTACATGAGTGTCCTGAATAGATGAGAATTTGAGAATTTTAGACATAATCTGAGAAATATACCAAATATTTGAGAAATATCAAACATGTTAAACTTAATGAAGTGATGATGGTGAGGGGGAATCAGGTGTTGAGAACAGAGCAGATTTGACTTTGACTTCCTCTTGATGTGGGAAGATGTTAATGTGATCATAAATTGTGATCTTGATGAAAATGCGGTTTATTGGATTTTACTGAAAACACCAGATCCTCCAACAGTGATTCTACAGTCATTCTCAATTTTACTGAAAACACCTTACCATAATAAATCATTCAGAAAGAAATATTCAGTGCAGTTTTAAACATCGTCTGGTTATTAATAATGTGACTGCTGATGAATTAGGAGTTTATTACTGTATGAACACAGAAACACCTCCAAAACTCAGCAACAGCACCAGAATATACTTCAACGGTGAGTTAATTTACTGCTTCAGTGATCAAGAAATAACGCTTATCAGTGCTTACATACATAACAGACTATGGACACTTTCATTTCTGAATCAACTCCTCTAACTGTGTTAACTGAGTGTTACAATCATACAGTGACTGAATATACCGAGCAGAATCAAACACAATGTCAGATTATTATTATCATATCAGGTCTGATGAACGGACTTCTGATCATTGTGCTGATCGGTGATTTAATTTTTAGCCACCTGTAAAAATATTTGTATCATGAATTTATTTTTCAGCTTTTGACTACATTATGTGCAACCATTTGTAAATACTGAATTTAATAAACTGTTCTATTTCTAGGACTATTAAATGTTAAATTTGTTGGATTATGAATATCAGCAGAACAATCACAACTCAACACTGATCTACAGCAGACACAAGTTACAGAACAGCATCAGGACCATCTACACATAAAAAACTGTGAATCCATCCTTATCACTAAAATTAATTTCTGTCTTGATAATTATTGAGGGTTCTTGCTGACACGTGGAATGGCTTTCTTCATTTTGGTTCATTTTTGTTCAGCTTTTCCAAACTGCGTAAAAATATTCAGTCCAACCAATCCAGCAGCAGCTACACAGCTCTAAACCTGCTTAAGTCATGAACACACGACTGTTTTTATTTTGTTTACTTTTTCTTGATGTTTAACTCGGATCAGGGGTTTCAAACTGGCATTTACGGGAAAGTTCTTAACTTAAAAGGGGTGGGGGGGTGGAAGAATATACTTTATATTGTTCATGTTTCATTCTGCTTTCTAAAGACTGGATGGAAACCATTAAAAATGATCATAATTATTTTATTTACCTGCCTTAGTGGATCCTGGAGAGATTCATCATATTTTGGTGTCGGCATTAAAACATTTGCAAACTCCTGCTTCAGATGAAATGTGTGTTTTGGATTTTTATTCCTAGTTGGTTTCTTTGTCATTTAGAACGGTTTTGTTTTGGAATCGCTGTCTTAATCAGTATCTGCTGAAATTTGTTTATCTGTGAGGTTGTTGATGTGGATATTACTTTTTCAACCACTTTGACCTTAGAATGGAGTGTGTGCACATTATTCATTATTTGTGTGAAGACTGATCGGTTGTGTTTTCAGTTGTTGTTGGATCAAGAAGAGGTTATATTTGATAAGATAAAGACGACTGTTCATTTGTCAAGATGGTTTAATTTATGCCTATAATGAAATCTGTATTTTAAAACAAGAGTTAAATGCTCATAAGATGTTAAAGTCTGTTAGAGTGAAATATTGTGGCTTGTACTTTACTCTAACTCAGCAGGATTTTTATTTTTTATTATTATTATTTTTTTTCCCTGTTTAAAATATACTCGGCCCTTTTGCCCGACAAGAGGAGACAATACTCTTGATCATGTTTATACAAACATCCCTGATGCTTACAAAGCAACTCCCCTCCCCCACGTTGGACAATCTGATTACCACTCCCTTTTCCTGCTACCCAAATACACCCCAATCATCAAACGTGTGAAACCCACTGTATGGGCTGTTAAAGCTTGGCTGGAAGAAGCAGACTCTTCACTACAGCAGGAGTTCCAGAACTCAGACTGGAATTTGTTTGTTTCTCGGGCCACACTGGACTCCCACACAGATGTCAATACCTACACCACCTCCGTCTTGCATCATATAAACGAATGTGTTGGCAAGGTAACCACCCATAGAGCAATTAAAATTAACCCCAATCAGAAACCCTGGATGAACAAGGAAATACGGCTCCTGTTGAAGGCACACAACGCTGCTTTTAGATCTGGCGACTCTGATGCCTACAGCTTATCCAGGAGAGGGGAATTCAATCTGCTAAATACAACTACAAACTGTGCACTGAGGACAGATTTAAAAACAATGACCCTTGGGGCATGTGGACAGGCATCCATGCCCTCACAGACAATAAACCAGCAAACAGCACACCCCCAACCAGCAATGCCACCTTCCCTGATGTTCTAAACTACTTTTATGCTCGCTTTGATCATGGAAACACAGAACCACCCATCAAAGCTGTGCTCACACCTGACGACCTGCCGCTCACACTTTCCACCAGTGATGTGTGCTCCACCTTGCGTAAGGTGAATGCTCATAAAGCTGCCGGCCCTGACGGCATCCCTGGCCGAGTGCTTAGGGCCTGTGCAGTACAGCTGGCTGAGGTCTTCACCAACATTTACAACCTCTCTTTGGCCCAAGCCATTGTTCCCAACTGCTTCAAAACAACCACCATTGTACCTGTACCAAAACATGCTGTTGCAATGGCCCTCAATGTCTTCCGCCCAGTTGCTCTTACTCCCATTATTGCAAAAGTGTTTGAGAGGCTGGTCCTCTCCCAACTGAAATCATGTTTGCACCCTACACTGGACCCATACCAGTTCGCCTACAAATCCAACAGGTCAACTGAGGATGCCATCGCCTCAGCTCTCCACTCTGCTTTGACGCACCTGGACAGAACCAACATACGAAACTTAATAGGTAGCCAGTAATATGATCATATTTTCTTGACCTGGTAAGGACTCTAGCCGCTGCATTTTGGACTACTTGTAGCTTGTTTGTTGAAGATGCAGAACAACCACCTAGCAGTACATTACAATAGTCCAGTCTAGAGGTCATGAATGCATGAACTAGCTCAACTATAGACACAATTATTAGCCGACCCTTCTACTGTTTCTTCCTGTGTAGCATCTGATGCTACAATTTTTTGGACATATCCAACAGATTGGTCTCTGCCCCTTCATGAATCCTATCAGGATTGGTTAGCTTTCACATGCCAAGGGGTTCATAATAGTCCTACAGTTTACCATCTCTAAAAACAACATTAGACAAATAGGACAGACAGTCAACTATAGTTCAGTATTTGGATGACAGTTTGCTCTGTATTATGGAGGAAAATAAACACATGAGAGACATGGAACCGTTGATCGACTTGTTGCACTCTGATTTGAAACATGCAGACATAAACCTCATGTGTGCCATCTTCAAACTCACGGTGTAACCGTACACGACATGACAAATAGTTTATGTTAAAATTTTCATTCCAAATTCTGCTAATCACACCAATAGCAATTAAAGTGCAGGGTAAGACCCATTGGATACATGACTCACATTAATGTGCTTATAAGGGGAAGAGAGAAATAAAAAAGCTTAAATTAGCACCAAACTACTAAGCAATTAAAGTGGTATGTACAGTTTTTACTGTTTTTTACGAAATCTTAAATAATACATACATGATCAGCTTCCAAAAATTTGAACTTCCAAATATTCACTTGTTTTGTAATTTATTAAATGTATCATCATACAATAAAATGAACCAAAAGTTCTAGAGTTTGATGCCTTGTTTTTATTCTTTATTTTGCTGTTCTCGTGACAGCTGTATGAGACATGTAAAGGCAATTGTGCCTATAGGCTCATTAAGATCAATAACATTATGTATCTACTAACACATATGAATACTTGGCATATGTAATTCTCTGTTTACTGCACCGTTGGCCATATGTTAAAATGTGACAATGAATCATTAGTAGAAGTTCATGTCAGCTCAAGTTTGTTCTGTGTGGATGTATTGTTCTGTTCCACTGATGTGCTGTCTGTGTTTAAACGTTGAACGGAAATGACACAGCCTCTCACTCATTTTCTGTGGTCTTTGGAAGTGTGGAGAACTGATAGTAAGCTCTTCAATAAAATCTCTTTCAAATGACTGAACTTTAAATTGGACTTTTAGACGATCAGTGAGCATGTTGGTCCCTTCATCAAACTGTTCCCTCAACACAGGCTATATATTTTTTAGACTTTAATAGTATGTGTTAATATTATTTATATTTAAATTATTCATTTGTATTCATATTTATAATAGAATACGTTAAATTATCCCACAGATATCTTTGAGACTAAATCAAAGTAAAACGTTCTTTAAATGTTAAAGTTGTCCTCTGTTGCCCTCAAGAGGCGATACATGTAAATGTCAATGTTTTATTTAATAAGCATTAAATTATTTGTATAATAACTCTAACTCTTATAGGTGGGGTAAGGTGTACCAAAAGTGTTCCTTGTCTTCATCTATATGTAGGTTTTGACATTTACTTTGTTGGTAGACAGATAAAGGCATTTATAGTAAATAATAGTAATAAAACTTTGAGACCAAACAGCAACATCTGACATCTTATTGTTATTGCGAAAAAAGGAGAAGAATTCTGTTCTGCAGAGGTGGCAGAACATTTTTGCCAGTTTTTTAATCTACAATCTCTTGTCTTTTCCACAAAAACACTGAATGACCAATAGTGTCTACATATTTTTGTTCTCTTATGTTTATTCTGAAAAACGTTGCAACATTTTTGTTTCATTACTAATGTACCATCATAAAAATGCTTGATTGATGTTTCTGATACATTTGTGTAATGCTTTCAAATATACATATCTATATAACATTAAAGATATAATAAATAATTATATATCATATTACATTACACATATGATATATGTATGTATTAAATCATCTCATTTTACATTTTTATAGTCATATGTTTTCTTTGTATATCATTGTTTGATGTAGGTCACGTTGGAGAGTTTACACTTCACCTCTTGAAGCAGCAAAATGGTGGCGCTATGACCTCCACCAACAGAAGCACAGTGAACCATGTTTACCAGCCAAACATTGTCACTTGGCAGAACTTCTGAACTCTTCTCTGTTTCACTGTTACGAGGCAGAGCAACTGTCTCATGAAAATTCATAAAAGTTGTGTACGAGTTGATGAGATGAATCTCTGTTTCACTGTTACGAGGCAGAGCAACTGTCAGAGCGAAAAAAAAATACAATAAAAAATTTATAAATCATAAATTTATGAAATTTTAGCACCTTGTTTGACCTATTATGAGTTTGTTTTATGTGACAAATGTGTTTGTTAATATTGCAATTATCTTGCAATTTACTCTCATATTTAACTTGATTAACAAAGTGAAGATGATGGTGGGGTGTTAGGTGTTGAGAAAACTTGTGTGCAGTGTGGTCAAGAGCAAACTTGATTTCCTCTGCTGTTTGCTTCAGAGCTGCAGTAGATTTGTCTTAAGTTGTGTGGAGGTAACCACAGTTTCATCAAGCAAGAACATGAAGATCATTCAGCTTCAGCTCTGTGAGTTTATTACTGTACACTAATATATTTGCATGTTTCTTGACATAAATAATATAAATAAAATAAGGTTCACAGTGGTTTTAAGTGGCTAATCTTAATTATGGTGCTTTTATATCTTATTTTATAGATGTATTAATCTGTTGTCAGTATGGAGTGGCAGATCTATTAACTGATCTGGGATCAAATGTGATCATAAACTGTGATCTTGATGAAAATGAGGTTTATTGGATTTTACTGAAAACAGCAGATCCTCCAACAGTTATTCTACGATCATTCTCAACACAAACAAAATCACCTTTTTACCAAAATAAATCATTTTAAAAAGAAATATTCAGTGCAGTTTTAAACATGGTCTGGTTATTAATAATGTGACTGCTGATGAATTAGGAGTTTATTACTGTATGAACACAGAAACACCTCCAAAACTCAGCAACAGCACCAGAATATACTTCAGCGGTGAGTTCATTTACAAGTTCCATTATGATGACCAATATGAATATTTCATCTTATTTATTTATAAAATTGTAATTCACTCACTTTTTAGAACACCTATAAAAATAATTGGTCACTTCACACAGTTAAAAATATTAAATATATTTTTATCAATTCTACAAAACTGCAGTCATTGTGCTCTGAAGGACTGACAGTAACAAACTGTGGACAATTTTTTACAGAGCCAGTTCAAATAACTGGGTGTCTGAATCAGAAACAATGGCAGATTATCATAATATCTGCTCTGATGAATGGGCTTCTGGTCATTGTAGTGATCGGTGAGTTATCAAAATTATGCTCTTCTCCATACAAGCTGAAGTTAAATTCTTTATTTAGGCTTTTAACTTTTATTTTGGCATTTTAGTTTACTTTAATTGTCTTAATAATTTAAGAAAGAATAATACAACCTTTAGTAAATACTGAACCTGAATCTGCTATTCTATTTTTAGGACTAGTAAAGGTTTTTGTTGTTGGGAACAGAAGGTCTCCAGAACGAACACAACAACTGAACACTGACCTACAACAGACTCAAGTTACAGAACAACATCAGGACCAATTACAGGTTAAAAATGTTTACAATTCCTGCTGACCTTTTACTCCAACAGTATGAGTTTGGTTGATGAAACATTAATTTTAGTATATGCAGAGCTGCTGTATAGTTTATATGCTTTTTCTCCATTGTTCTTTCAGTATGCTGAGGTGGATTTTTTCCACGCTGAGTAGAAATATTCGTTCCAGCCAAATCAACAGTACATACAGTATGCTGCTCTACAGCTGCCAAAGTCATGAACACATGAGTATAATGGACTACTTATTTAGTTCAGTGTTTTCTGAAGTTCTGGAATAAACCTCTAACCACAAACTGTGCGGCAGCTCTGATAATACAGAAGTTTTACTTCACATTAACCCCCTTTAGATCAGGGGTTTTTTAAACTGCAAAGGCATGTGTGGGAAAAGTTCAGAGAAAAAGTTAAATTAAAATTAAAAACTTAAATTTGACTAAATTTAATATACCTTTAATATACCTTTACAGTCACTGTACAAATAATCTGTATAATAAAAGTAAACAGCATGAGCTAAATGACAACATTTTTATCTGCTTGGGTTTTTAAAGTGCATTTTGCATTGTGTCTGTATTGTAAATATACTCTTTCTTTAAAACTGATGGTCAAGAAAATAATATTGATATGACTGCTTTTAATACCTTCCATTCAAAACAATAGTTTTTAATATACGAATACTGTAGTCTACGAAAGGTATATGACAACATTTCAAACTGTCTTTTATGAAAACATCCTCACACTGAAAACAATTCAGCCTTTCAATTAAAATCTTGTGTCAAAAATTTACTAGTGAAGGTCTGATGTAGTTTGTTGCTCCTATTTGTGTCCGGCCTGCTTGTCTTGTAAAAGTTGCTGCTTTATGTTAAATAAATAAATACAATTTGTTTGTGTATGTTTTTTGTGCATGTTTGTGTTTGTCAGAGATGTATGAATAATTAAGAGCATTTTGTTCAGTTAAAAAACTATTTCAACCTTAAATTATATAATATCACTATTGATGAATTAGGACTTTATGATTGTATGAACACAGACACGCATTAAGCATACATTCAGATTAATAAGTAAATTAATAATAAATACTAAAACTAAAATCAGAAAAAAAAAAAGTTTCTTTAAATGGCATGGCATCGGTCACACCTCAAATTTGTTTAACTTCTATTGTAATGTTATTGATGATGATTTTATATATATATATATATATATATGCATACATATTTAAAGTTTTCAACTGAAGTACTAAACCAAAACCATAAATATGTTTGGCACTTGACAGCCAATGACAAACAGGGTCACTCACCTTTGTCTAGACTGGAGGTTTAACCATGAACCGAGTGCAGTGTTTTTTCAATAGCTTTATGCATTTATGTAACTCAGTTCTCACAGTTCTCTTAACCTCAGATGGAAACAACATCATTGCATTATGTCTGCTTTGTTTGTTTGCTAGACCTACACATTCAGTCTAAATTTAGTGCTTGCCAAATGTTTTAATGCAAGTAAAGCTCCTCCACTTGATACTGAAATGTAAATCTGAAGATCTGAACTAACAGCTGTTAACAACTGAAAGCTTCTAATTAGACAAATTTCTAAAGATGAAACACAAAGAAATATTTAAATGATGGTCAATTAAAAACAGTTGATTCAGACTTAGAAATTCTACTTTCTGATGCAGTGGTTTCCTGTTGGGAAATGTTCACACCTGATTTTTTAAATTGATTATAGTGTTTTTATAATTACAGTACATGTTTATTAGTCATTTTATGCTTTTGGTTTTTGAAAAAAATATAACCCCACACTTTGGCAGCCACTAAAGTCCTGGTTTCACTTCACAAAGTTTATTCACGCCATAATGTTTTCAAAGCATAAATAAAATGATATTTTATAACATTTAATATTATGTATAATTAATAGTCTGAAGTATCTGAGGGTCCAATGACTTTTCTGTAACCTTCTTCATCTGTTATTGTCTGTAGAAGAGACAAGCTGAACACGGTCTGACGAGATCTGCCTCCACCGAGATGAAGAACAAAACAAAAGAGCAATGATGGGGCAGACATTAGACTAATGAACTTATCTATGACTCACATTTCAGTGGGCATTTGTTTGAAGCTGCTGTTTGCATATTGAGCACATCTGTATGCTGCTGTAAACTGTAACAGTAACACTGGAGAATCTCCTAAAGTCAAGAGTGTGTTTGTTAGACTCTCTGTGGCTTAAAATCACATGAAAGATGAAAACACACTTAAGACATAAAGTTAAAAGAAAATCCAACTGATGACTGAACCAATCAAATCGTTTCAAATCTGGTGTGAGAAACTCGCAGTTGTAAAGCTGTATGATCTTCATTCTGTAACCCAGATTTATTTTCCTCTAAGCAGTCACCCAGCAAACATCTATTTCTGACTGGAAACACCGACGAGCTGTAAATGACACCTTAACCACACAGAATCACTAACTCACTCACAGCAGTTGTATTTATTCATTCTTTTATTGGATTAGATGAACACTAGACATGTTTATTTAAAAGTATGGTAGATTAACAATTAAATCTCTCGGTTTTATTAGATTTTATGATATCTTATAGCTTCGGTAGTGACAGTTGACATGATATTTTGGACATTTCATCTGATAGTCTTTTAGACTTTAGAGTTCCTCTACTGCCCTCTGCAGGTCATTCGTGATAGTTCAGTGTGCCATTTCATATGCCATAAATTATGGAAAATATGTTTTTTTATGTGCTTTAACTTACCTGCAGACCAGATATTTAAACATGGTGTATTTTTATTTTACATATTTGAGAGTCAGAATGCAAGATATTTGAGAAAATTTTGAATAAAAAAAGGGAAAAATAATATTGAAGCTGTGGTGTGTCATGTATGATACATTGCCCTGGAAATAATAAGGTT